>NW_027464556.1:82500-95464 GCF_050947455.1 Rhinoderma darwinii
TCCCTCCCCCTCCCCTTCTCTGTGGGGGGATGAGTCAGTAGGTAGGAGTGTTAGGGCAGGAAAGGGGGTGTGGTTATGGTAATAGGGTAGGGATATAGGTCCTCGTACCTAGGGTGCGGCCTCTTTGGCTGAAAATTCCCTCCCTCATCTTATGTCGGTGATTTTTGTATAAGTTGCTCGGCTGTGTACTGTGTTTTTCCAAAAAAGGAAGGCGCAAAATGTATATATGTATATGTTTATATGTCTCTTTTACGTTTAAAAAAAAATTCATTACATTTTTATAGAAAAAAAAATATATACAAAAAAAAAATCACAAAAGTACGATGAATATGCAAAAAAAATAAAAAAAAATAATGGGTTACAAATGGATACAAAAGAGAGGAGGCGTGTGGTTACTGTGTACGGCACGTGGGTGTCTTGGTGATGTATTTGGTGTCTTGGTGATGTATTTGGTGTCTTGGTGATGTATTTGGTGTCTTGGTGATGTATTTGGTGTCTTGGTGATGTATTTGGTGTCTTGGTGATGTATTTGGTGTTCTGGTGGTTTATGTCACAGCGGGCGGTATTAGAAGGAGGGGCGTTACCTTCATGTCCTTGGGATAGGCCGGCATACAGGTTGGTTATTGACCTTTGTTAAGGTCATTTAGAGTTATAATTGTTGAAAAATGTTATTTCATTTTATATTGTATTAATAAAGCTGTGGCCGACCCCGGGTCACCCCACTATCAAAGAAATGTAGGTGTCAGTGGTTAATTGATTCCGAGATAACGGGGAGGAGACTAGTAGGGGTACACTGGGGCTATATACATACAGGAAAGCAGAGCAGTTCTCTCCATACACAACGTTACTTCATTCCTGTCTCTCCAGAATCCGGCTGAAATATAAAATAACTGCAAGACACACAGGAGGCTTCTACATCTCCATCCGCGGCACAATCACAGAGCGCAGGAAGCACCGAACATGCAGATTTATATATTCCTGAACAATGTTCCCTCCCCGTGATCTGTGGGACATGGAAAGAAAGTCTCTTGTACAGCAGATAATACAAGTCTGTGCAGCAGGGAGAGGTAGTCCAAACCTAATAATAATAATAATAATAATAATAATAATAATAATAAAATAATAATAATAATAAAATAATAATAATATAATAATAAAATAATAATAATAATAATAATAATAATATAATAATAATAATAAAATAATAGAATAATAAAATAATAATAATAATAATAATAGAATAATAATAATAAAATAATAATAATAATAATAAAATAATAATAATAATATAATAATAATAAAAGAATAATAATAAAAAAAAAAATAATAAAATAATAATATAATAAAAAAATAATGAATATATAATTTAATAAAATAATAATATAATAACAATATAAATAATATACAATAATAAATAATAATTATACTGATAAAAGCGAAATAATATTATAATGCTGCTAGTGCTATTATTATTATTATTATTATTACTATTATTATTATTATAAAATTATGTAAATATAAATGATAAGCTTGAAAATAAATTCAATTTAGACTTTTAAGAAAATATTTTTGTATACATTTAGTGTCATTTGTGACTTCAGTGATTTGTTTGAGGCTCAGAGCGGTGATTGTGGCCTCTGTAATGTAACTACCTGAATGTGGGGGGAAGATGACAGCGAGATGATATCACTGTTGTTTCCTATCAATATTTCACCACGTTTCCCAGCGACCGGCCTTCATTCTGAATTAAACATATGTCCTTGCAGCTGCTGGTTTTAAAACAAATCAATTCCACGCACTCGTCTACTCGTCTGGTTTGCGGATCTCACCCAATATGTAAAAAGACAAGATTATCACAGACTCAATTGGTAACTTTGAAGCAATTCAGATATCTGCCATTTCCTTACAAAAGAAAGGGAATCTTGAAAGACATGCAAATGGGGGATAATTAGACTTTTAGATGGTTCCTTAAATACCTGGCTTTTTGCTCTACAGGCAGAACAGTGCTGTCTGAAGGGATAGATACCTCAGATATGCTAATACCAGTAAATGCCTTTGGATTGTGGCGGAGCGCGCTTCCTCGTGCTGTACACCCCACATGGGTATTGGTACATTCCCGCCGCGCCATGTTGGGTAAAACTGCAATATGATTTAGGCTATTATGTGTTCTTTGATTTTCTGTTAATACCAATTGCTTCAAAATGACAACTTCTTCTTTGCAGCGTAATTCTAATTATTGATATTGGAGTCGCTGCCTCCGCTCAGCCGTGATTCTGCAGATCCTACAAAGATTACAACAAATGGAACGATATTTACATTGCAACAGATTCTATGATTTTTGACTGGTTTGTGTAGTTACGTGACCACAGTGACCCCCGTAGTCTATGAAGCCCCCTGCAGTAATGGCAGCAACAAGATGTTTTGAGAGGGTTTGCCCCTCTCTTAATATTTTGGGCTACAGTATTGCAACCCCATGATTTTGGACCAGTCTCTCTAAGCTTTTCACAGCCAAGCCTATGGTATTAAAGGAATACTCAGGTGAAATATAGTATTCCATTTGTGACTTCTTCCCTGTCTTGATGTGTGATGTCACTGCTGTCTCTTGTAGGACTATATAATACCAGGCAGTATATGATGGGGCCGCTGATAGCAACAATTCAGGGATGCGCCTGTGTGTTCTGCTGTTGTCATTCTCCTCCAGGCGGCTCCTACTTCTTGTAAATAATGTACAGTTATTGCCAACCAATCATCATCGCTACCCGTCCTTGCAGTGTGGTGGAGTCTATGCACTGCCTATGACATGCTGCATGCTGCTGCACAGGGCACAGTCTGCAGCCTCTCCCGGGCCTTAGATTCAGCATTCATGATAATTAATTGGATTTATTTCTGTGATCAATAACAGTTATAATTTAGCTTAATCTTACGTAACAATTGTAATACTGTAGTTACAAAATAATGGAGAATGCATCCTGGTACAACCCAAAAGAGTTCACTGTGGTGACGGCGCAGGAAAACTCACTGCCCACAGCAATGGCATGATTTTAAGAGATTTCTTCAAGTCAAAGCAAACTCAAGATTAGGGTCAGTATCACTGGAGGAATTATCAACTTGAGGAAAAGAACGGGTTAACATTATAAAAGTAAGAGTCAACTTCAGAAAGAGGAAAGGTCAATGTGAGGAAAAGGAGTGGCCCAAATGTTTAGAGGAAGAGTCAACTTGAAGAAGATGAAGAGTAAACATTACTAGAGAAGAAGGGTAAATTTTATCAGAGGAAGGGTCAACTCGAGGAACAGGAAGGTCACAATTATTAAAAGAGGGGTCATTTTGATGAAGCAGAAGGGTCAAGGTTATTAGAGCAGTGGGTTAACATTGATTCAGAGTAGTGGTCAACTTTATTAGAGAAAGGGTTAACTTGAGGGGAAAGAAGAAGGGTCAACATTAGAGGAAAAGTCAATTTAAGGAAAAGGAAGGTCACAAATTTTAGAGGAAAGGAAATGTCAACATTATAAGAGGAAGGGGAGGAAGAGAAAGGGTTAACTTGAGAAAGAAGAACATTACTAGAGGAAGTATTAATAGGAGGAAGAAGAAGGGTCAACATTATCAGAGGAAGAGATAACCTGAAGTAGGAAAAAGCAATACGAGGAAGAGGAGCCATCAACTTGACACATGAGAAGTTACAATGCGATGAACTAGTAAGGGTCAGCCTAAGGCTCTGTTCACATTAGGTTAGAGCGCCTTGTTCAGCGTTTCCAGGGCGTATCCATTCTCTCATGTAGCCAAATGCGTGTTCTATGGCATGCGCTGGGCTGCGATGTGTTGGCGTACCTTGGTTTTTGCAGTATGACATAGTGTAATAGATTTTTCCATGTGGAGGCATGCAGCAGAAATACTTATAGTATGCGACATACATTCTTCTACTATAGGGTTCTACGAGCGACATATGTCACTATATGCAGATACAGCAGCCTATGTCACAGCTTTATGTCGGAGGTATACGGTGGGAAATCCTCCTGATCTAAACCTCTGAGGGAATGCACGAACCTGCCGTGATCCGAGCCTTAAAGAGGCAGTCACCAGTTTATAACGTCCTTATCTCCTACCCAATCTAATAATGGCATTGATGCTGATGACGACTGTGCTGTGGTTGTTTTTTAAATGTTCATAATTGACAAACTTCAGATCATTTTTAGATTTATGCAATTTTAAATTCTAAATGCCCAACTGTTTTTTGTTTTTTTTTCGTTTAACCAAGTGGGTTTTGTAAAGAAAAGTGTATGACGCTGACCAATCACCGCCATACACCTCTCTCCATTCATGTTCAGCTTATTTCACTGCACAGCGTGATCTCGCGAGATCACACTGTGACGTGACTTCCTCCCGCAGTTCATTCACCGGAGCGACGGGAGAATGACCAGACATCGCCTCCAGCCATGCCAGGATGATTATCCCTCTCAGCAGCAGTCCTGGCACGGCTGGAGACGATGTCTGGTCATTCTTCCGTCGCTCCAGTGAAGGAACTGCAGGAGATAGTCAAGGCCCAGCTTGATCTCGCGAGATCACGCTGTGCTGTGAATAAAGCTGGGCATGAATGGAGAGAGGTGTATGACGGTGATTGGTCAGCGTCATACACGTCTCTCTACAACGCCCACTTGGTTCAATTTTAAAAAAAAAAACCCAGTTGGGCATTTAGAAAAATTAGCATAAATCTAAAAATTATCAGAACTTTGTCACTAATAAAGGTTTTTGGTTTTACTGTGTGATTACCACTGTATGTAAGCCTACTACACTGTGTATTCGCTCAAAAAATGGCGGCACACGGTGTAGGAGGTTTGAACTAGCCAGGATAAAGGAGGGGGGATTGTGTGAGGACACTAGAGCGAGTGTGTCTTCTCCAATTTTGCAGCATAAAGCAATGAGGTTGCTTTACCACATGCCAATGCTGCAATTTTGGGAATTGCTCCCTCTAGTGACCAGCACATGGAAATGTGATAAATTAGAATCTAATTTATAATATTTCCTGACTTGTGAAAAAATTAAAAAAATTAGAACAATGTGTAATCATGTATATACTAACTGTTTAACTAAAAAAAAATAAAAAAAATTTCTATGGACACATTTCCTTTAAGACGCTTTACAAAGAAGAAGAAGAAGGAGATTCAAACTCAAAGTCAAATTCTGAAAGATAAAGATTATTCTGAAATCTTCCTGGAGACAAAATATTTTTTAAATGAAAACCTTTCTAGAATGTAAAGCAGCAATCCTCGGTGTGTGGCCCCATCGCCCTCATCTGTAGACCTCGTCCTTGGGTGTGGATCTGGGAGACCCCGCACCAGTGAGATCTCCGACAGGAAACGCTCCTCATAACACAGATCAGAAGTTAAACGCTCACGTTTTACCATTTGACCGAAGCAGCAAATGCGTTGAGGCGTTTTACTCCGAGTAACAAGACGCCTGTCATTAGGAAAATGTTTTTGTTGTAAATGTTCAGACCTGTAAGACAAGATCTTCATCAAACCACTTTTATGTTGTCTCATATCATCAAATGAAGTTATCCCTGGAAACCCGGCTCTGCAGAACAATGAATGGCCCAGAGCCGCCGCCGCTGCCGCCGCTGCCGCCGCTGCCGCCGCTGCCGTTTTGCTCATTTGCAGAACGAGAAGGAAAAATTGTTGTTATTAACAAACTTTGACCACACGGAGTCGGGGGAGAACCACACAAAAGCCGGCAGAACGCAGGGAAATGATTACATTTTGAGCAGCTGCCGGGTGGATTCTTCGCCTCGGGCACATTTGTCAGTTTCAAAGGGTCCTTTTTATTAATTTTGCATTTTCTATTTTGTTAGTGGAAAGTACGAGGTCTGTGGAGACGGCAGCGCTACAGGCAGAAGTCTGGAAATAGCCGAGAGGAAGCGAAGTCGGGATCAGTCCGCTGCATGTACAACACGGCGAGACTTCTCAGATACACTGTATCATTTGTCAGCTACAAGTTTGCCCCCCCCCCCCCTCGGCTTTGGGTAGTTGAGGATCGTGGTTATTCTGAGCAGATGGATAAATCTTCCCGGAATCTCCAGTCCAGAAAACGTTCATTAGGAAGAATCTACAAAGTCAGATAAATACTCGTTACGACTTTGTTGATTTTTTTACCCACAGAAACATGAAATGTAAATGAGATGCTAATGAGGCCTCACACTTGACCCAGATTCAGGCGCTGCCATGTTGTTCTCCTGTTCGGAGCGGCCGGGTTACGGGGAGACGGTTCTCTCATTGGTCGCACACATTCAATGACTCTGCACATTAATCCCATAGGATAGAGACACAAGAATCAGATTAGGAAATATCCGGGATTATCAGGCGCTGAATAAACTCATTAACCCCTTCGTGACCAGCCCATTTTAGGCCCTAATGACCAAGCTATTTTATTCGTTTTTCTATAGTCGCATTCATAGAGCTATAACGTTCTTATTTTTTCGTCTACATCGCTGTATGAGGACTTGTTTTTGCGGGATTAGTTGTACTTTTTAATGGCACCATTTTAGGGTACATATAATTTTTTTATTAACTTTTTTTGGGGGGATTATAAAAAAAAAACAACTGAAATTCCACCATTGTTCTATGCGTTTTTAAATTGACGCCGTTCACTATGCGACGTAAATAACATGTTACCTTTATTCTATGGGTCGGTACGATTACGGCGATACCACATATGTAGGAGGTTTTTTATGTTTTACGACTTTTGCACAATAAAAACACTTTTGAACTAAAATTATTTGTTTTTGCCTCGTCGCTTTCCAAGAGCCGTAACTTTTTTATTTTTCCATCAATGTAGTGATTTTTAGGGCTTGTTTTCTGCGGGACGAGACGTAGTTTTGATTGGTACTGTTTTGGGGTGCATGGGACTTATTGATTCATTTTTATTATGACTTTTTTGGGGGAAATGGAAAAAAATTGCAATTTCGCCATTGTTTTTTGCAGTTTTTTTTACGGCGTTCACCTTGCGGTTTAAATGACATATTACCTTTATTAATGGAGTCATTACGGTCGCGGCGATACCACATATGTGTACTTTTTATTTTTTACACTTTAACTAAATAAAACCACTTTTTATGGAAAAAAATGGATTTATTTTTTTACTGTAATTTATTAATAATCTTTATTTCACTTTGATGACTTCTTTCATTAGTCCCACGAGGGGACTTTACTGTGCGATCTTCAGATCGCTGCTGTAATGCTTTGGTGTACTTCGTATACCAGAGCATTATTGCCTGTCAGTGTAAATCTGACAGGCAATCTATTAGGACGTGCCTCCGGCGCGTCCTAACAGGCATATGTCCAGGGCAGACCTGGGGGGTTTTATCAAGCCCCCGGCTGCCATGACAACCCATCGGAGACCCGCGATTTCATTTGCGGGCCACCGATGGGTGACAGAGGGAGCGCACTCCCTCTGTAAACAAGTTAAATGCCGCGGTCGCTATTGACGGCGGCATTTAACGGGTTAAACGGCCGCGATCAAAGTAAACTTCGAACGCGGGTGTTGGAGCAGGAGCTCAGTTGTCATCAGACAGCAGAGCCCCGGCTCCAGCCTGCACGGGAGACCCGTGCAGGACTTAGACTACGCTCACGTGAAAAGGCGTCAGCCTAGCCTAAGGCCCCTTAGTGACGAACGTGAAAAGGCGTATTGTTGGTCACTAAGGGGTTAATATGTAACGCGGCCAAACACTCAAACTTCTCACATTGACCTCACGCCGGATCTTCTTCCAATGTTTCTCAGCAGAATATACAATAGAGATAACCCCAAAACTACAGAAGGGACGAAACTTCTGTACCCAGAATAAGATGTGGTCCCTTTAATAACACGCATGGTATATATAGTAGTTATCCTGTGTACTGTATATACTGTATCTTCTTATACTGGTGATTACATGCATGGTGTATATAGTAATTATCCTGTGTACTGTATATACTGTATCTTCTTATACTGGTGATTACATGCATGGTGTATATAGTAATTATCCTGTGTACTGTATATACTGTATCTTCTTATACTGGTGATTACATGCATGGTGTATATAGTAATTATCCTGTGTACTGTATATACTGTATCTTCTTATACTGGTGATTACATGCATGGTGTATATAGTAATTATCCTGTGTACTGTATATACTGTATCTTCTTATACTGGTGATTACATGCATGGTGTATATAGTAATTATCCTGTGTACTGTATATACTGTATCTTCTTATACTGGTGATTACACGCATGGTGTATATAGTAATTATCCTGTGTACTGTATATACTGTATCTTCTTATACTGGTGGTTACACGCATGGTGTATATAGTAATTATCCTGTGTACTGTATATACTGTATCTTCTTATACTGGTGATTACACGCATGGTGTATATAGTAATTATCCTGTGTACTGTATATACTGTATCTTCTTATACTGGTGATTACACGCATGGTGTATATAGTAATTATCCTGTGTACTGTATATACTGTATCTTCTTATACTGGTGATTACATGCATGGTGTATATAGTAATTATCCTGTGTGCTGTATATACTGTATCTTCTTATACTGGTGATTACACGCATGGTGTATATAGTAATTATCCTGTGTACTGTATATACTGTATCTTCTTATACTGGTGATTACACGCATGGTGTATATAGTAATTATCCTGTGTACTGTATATACTGTATCTTCTTATACTGGTGATTACACGCATGGTGTATATAGTAATTATCCTGTGTACTGTATATACTGTATCTTCTTATACTGGTGATTACATGCATGGTGTATATAGTAATTATCCTGTGTGCTGTATATACTGTATCTTCTTATACTGGTGATTACATGCATGGTGTATATAGTTATTATCCTGTGTACTGTGTATACTGTATCTTCTTATACTGGTGATTACATGCATGGTGTATATAGTTATTATCCTGTGTACTGTATATACTGTATCTTCTTATACTGGTGATTACACGCATGGTGTATATAGTAATTATCCTGTGTACTGTATATACTGTATCTTCTTATACTGGTGATTACACGCATGGTGTATATAGTAATTATCCTGTGTACTGTATATACTGTATCTTCTTATACTGGTGATTACATGCATGGTGTATATAGTAATTATCCTGTGTGCTGTATATACTGTATCTTCTTATACTGGTGATTACACGCATGGTGTATATAGTAATTATCCTGTGTACTGTATATACTGTATCTTCTTATACTGGTGATTACACGCATGGTGTATATAGTTATTATCCTGTGTACTGTATATACTGTATCTTCTTATACTGGTGATTACACGCATGGTGTATATAGTAGTTATCCTGTGTACTGTATATACTGTATCTTCTTATACTGGTGATTACACGCATGGTGTATATAGTAGTTATCCTGTGTACTGTATATACTGTATCTTCTTATACTGGTGATTACACGCATGGTGTATATAGTAATTATCCTGTGTACTGTATATACTGTATCTTCTTATACTGGTGATTACACGCATGATGTATATAGTTATTATCCTGTGTGCTGTATATACTGTATCTTCTTATACTGGTGATTACACGCATGGTGTATATAGTAATTATCCTGTGTACTGTATATACTGTATCTTCTTATACTGGTGATTACATGCATGGTGTATATAGTAATTATCCTGTGTGCTGTATATACTGTATCTTCTTATACTGGTGATTACACGCATGGTGTATATAGTAATTATCCTGTGTACTGTATATACTGTATCTTCTTATACTGGTGATTACACGCATGGTGTATATAGTTATTATCCTGTGTGCTGTATATACTGTATCTTCTTATACTGGTGATTACACGCATGGTGTATATAGTAGTTATCCTGTGTACTGTATATACTGTATCTTCTTATACTGGTGATTACACGCATGGTGTATATAGTAATTATCCTGTGTACTGTATATACTGTATCTTCTTATACTGGTGATTACACGCATGGTGTATATAGTTATTATCCTGTGTGCTGTATATACTGTATCTTCTTATACTGGTGATTACACGCATGGTGTATATAGTAATTATCCTGTGTGCTGTATATACTGTATCTTCTTATACTGGTGATTACACGCATGGTGTATATAGTAATTATCCTGTGTGCTGTATATACTGTATCTTCTTATACTGGTGATTACACGCATGGTGTATATAGTAGTTATCCTGTGTGCTGTATATACTGTATCTTCTTATACTGGTGATTACACGCATGGTGTATATAGTAATTATCCTGTGTACTGTATATACTGTATCTTCTTATACTGGTGATTACATGCATGGTGTATATAGTAATTATCCTGTGTACTGTATATACTGTATCTTCTTATACTGGTGATTACACGCATGGTGTATATAGTTATTATCCTGTGTACTGTATATACTGTATCTTCTTATACTGGTGATTACACGCATGGTGTATATAGTAATTATCCTGTGTACTGTATATACTGTATCTTCTTATACTGGTGATTACACGCATGGTGTATATAGTAATTATCCTGTGTACTGTATATACTGTATCTTCTTATACTGGTGATTACATGCATGGTGTATATAGTAATTATCCTGTGTACTGTATATACTGTATCTTCTTATACTGGTGATTACACGCATGGTGTATATAGTAATTATCCTGTGTACTGTATATACTGTATCTTCTTATACTGGTGATTACACGCATGGTGTATATAGTAATTATCCTGTGTACTGTATATACTGTATCTTCTTATACTGGTGATTACACGCATGGTGTATATAGTAATTATCCTGTGTACTGTATATACTGTATCTTCTTATACTGGTGATTACATGCATGGTGTATATAGTAATTATCCTGTGTACTGTATATACTGTATCTTCTTATACTGGTGATTACATGCATGGTGTATATAGTAATTATCCTGTGTACTGTATATACTGTATCTTCTTATACTGGTGATTACATGCATGGTGTATATAGTAATTATCCTGTGTACTGTATATACTGTATCTTCTTATACTGGTGATTACATGCATGGTGTATATAGTAATTATCCTGTGTACTGTATATACTGTATCTTCTTATACTGGTGATTACATGCATGGTGTATATAGTAATTATCCTGTGTGCTGTATATACTGTATCTTCTTATACTGGTGATTACATGCATGGTGTATATAGTAATTATCCTGTGTACTGTATATACTGTATCTTCTTATACTGGTGATTACATGCATGGTGTATATAGTAATTATCCTGTGTGCTGTATATACTGTATCTTCTTATACTGGTGATTACACGCATGGTGTATATAGTAATTATCCTGTGTACTGTATATACTGTATCTTCTTATACTGGTGATTACACGCATGGTGTATATAGTAGTTATCCTGTGTACTGTATATACTGTATCTTCTTATACTGGTGATTACACGCATGGTGTATATAGTAGTTATCCTGTGTACTGTATATACTGTATCTTCTTATACTGGTGATTACACGCATGGTGTATATAGTAATTATCCTGTGTGCTGTATATACTGTATCTTCTTATACTGGTGATTACACGCATGGTGTATATAGTAATTATCCTGTGTACTGTATATACTGTATCTTCTTATACTGGTGATTACACGCATGGTGTATATAGTAATTATCCTGTGTACTGTATATACTGTATCTTCTTATACTGGTGATTACACGCATGGTGTATATAGTAATTATCCTGTGTGCTGTATATACTGTATCTTCTTATACTGGTGATTACATGCATGGTGTATATAGTAATTATCCTGTGTGCTGTATATACTGTATCTTCTTATACTGGTGATTACATGCATGGTGTATATAGTAATTATCCTGTGTACTGTATATACTGTATCTTCTTATACTGGTGATTACATGCATGGTGTATATAGTAATTATCCTGTGTACTGTATATACTGTATCTTCTTATACTGGTGATTACATGCATGGTGTATATAGTAATTATCCTGTGTGCTGTATATACTGTATCTTCTTATACTGGTGATTACACGCATGGTGTATATAGTAATTATCCTGTGTACTGTATATACTGTATCTTCTTATACTGGTGATTACACGCATGGTGTATATAGTAATTATCCTGTGTGCTGTATATACTGTATCTTCTTATACTGGTGATTACACGCATGGTGTATATAGTAGTTATCCTGTGTACTGTATATACTGTATCTTCTTATACTGGTGATTACACGCATGGTGTATATAGTTATTATCCTGTGTACTGTATATACTGTATCTTCTTATACTGGTGATTACACGCATGGTGTATATAGTAGTTATCCTGTGTACTGTATATACTGTATCTTCTTATACTGGTGATTACACGCATGGTGTATATAGTAATTATCCTGTGTACTGTATATACTGTATCTTCTTATACTGGTGATTACATGCATGGTGTATATAGTAATTATCCTGTGTACTGTATATACTGTATCTTCTTATACTGGTGATTACATGCATGGTGTATATAGTAATTATCCTGTGTACTGTATATACTGTATCTTCTTATACTGGTGATTACATGCATGGTGTATATAGTAATTATCCTGTGTGCTGTATATACTGTATCTTCTTATACTGGTGATTACACGCATGGTGTATATAGTAATTATCCTGTGTGCTGTATATACTGTATCTTCTTATACTGGTGATTACACGCATGGTGTATATAGTAATTATCCTGTGTACTGTATATACTGTATCTTCTTATACTGGTGGTTACACGCATGGTGTATATAGTAATTATCCTGTGTGCTGTATATACTGTATCTTCTTATACTGGTGATTACATGCATGGTGTATATAGTAATTATCCTGTGTACTGTATATACTGTATCTTCTTATACTGGTGATTACATGCATGGTGTATATAGTAAT
>NW_027464557.1:0-94895 GCF_050947455.1 Rhinoderma darwinii
ACACTGTCCTCTAATAACATATATTACAGAGGCTGCAGGCAGGAGAGGGGGTACAGGCTGCTGGAAGGTGAGGAGGTGACACTGTCCTCTAATAACATATATTACAGAGGCTGCAGGCAGGAGAGGGGTACAGGCTGCTGAAGGTGAGGAGGGGACACTGTCCTCTAATAACATATATTACAGAGGCTGCAGGCAGGAGAGGGGGTACAGGCTGCTGGAAGGTGAGGAGGTGACACTGTCCTCTAATAACATATATTACAGAGGCTGCAGGCAGGAGAGGGGGTACAGGCTGCTGGAAGGTGAGGGGGTGACACTGTCCTCTAATAACATATATTACAGAGGCTGCAGGCAGGAGAGGGGGTACAGGCTGCTGGAAGGTGAGGAGGTGACACTGTCCTCTAATAACATATATTACAGAGGCTGCAGGCAGGAGAGGGGGTACAGGCTGCTGGAAGGTGAGGAGGTGACACTGTCCTCTAATAACATATATTACAGAGGCTGCAGGCAGGAGAGGGGGTACAGGCTGCTGGAAGGTGAGGAGGTGACACTGTCCTCTAATAACATATATTACAGAGAGGCTGCAGGCAGGAGAGGGGTACAGGCTGCTGGAGGGTGAGGGGGTGACACTGTCCTCTAATAACATATATTACAGAGAGGCTGCAGGCAGGAGAGGGGGTACAGGCTGCTGGAAGGTGAGGAGGTGACACTGTCCTCTAATAACATATATTACAGAGGCTGCAGGCAGGAGAGGGGGTACAGGCTGCTGGAAGGTGAGGAGGTGACACTGTCCTCTAATAACATATATTACAGAGAGGCTGCAGGCAGGAGAGGGGTACAGGCTGCTGGAGGGTGAGGGGGTGACACTGTCCTCTAATAACATATATTACAGAGAGGCTGCAGGCAGGAGAGGGGGTACAGGCTGCTGGAAGGTGAGGAGGTGACACTGTCCTCTAATAACATATATTACAGAGGCTGCAGGCAGGAGAGGGGGTACAGGCTGCTGGAAGGTGAGGAGGTGACACTGTCCTCTAATAACATATATTACAGAGAGGCTGCAGGCAGGAGAGGGGTACAGGCTGCTGGAGGGTGAGGGGGTGACACTGTCCTCTAATAACATATATTACAGAGGCTGCAGGCAGGAGAGGGGGTACAGGCTGCTGGAAGGTGAGGAGGTGACACTGTCCTCTAATAACATATATTACAGAGAGGCTGCAGGCAGGAGAGGAGGTACAGGCTGCTGGAAGGTGAGGAGGTGACACTGTCCTCTAATAACATATATTACAGAGGTTGCAGGCAGGAGAGGGGGTACAGGCTGCTGGAAGGTGAGGAGGTGACACTGTCCTCTAATAACATATATTACAGAGGCTGCAGGCAGGAGAGGGGGTACAGGCTGCTGGAAGGTGAGGAGGTGACACTGTCCTCTAATAACATATATTACAGAGGCTGCAGGCAGGAGAGGGGTACAGGCTGCTGGAAGGTGAGGAGGTGACACTGTCCTCTAATAACATATATTACAGAGAGGCTGCAGGCAGGAGAGGGGTACAGGCTGCTGGAAGGTGAGGAGGTGACACTGTCCTCTAATAACATATATTACAGAGAGGCTGCAGGCAGGAGAGGGGGTACAGGCTGCTGGAAGGTGAGGGGTGACACTGTCCTCTAATAACATATATTACAGAGGCTGCAGGCAGGAGAGGAGGTACAGGCTGCTGGAAGGTGAGGAGGTGACACTGTCCTCTAATAACATATATTACAGAGAGGCTGCAGGCAGGAGAGGGGGTACAGGCTGCTGGAGGGTGAGGAGGTGACACTGTCCTCTAATAACATATATTACAGAGGCTGCAGGCAGGAGAGGGGGTACAGGCTGCTGGAAGGTGAGGAGGTGACACTGTCCTCTAATAACATATATTACAGAGGCTGCAGGCAGGAGAGGGGGTACAGGCTGCTGGAAGGTGAGGAGGTGACACTGTCCTCTAATAACATATATTACAGAGAGGCTGCAGGCAGGAGAGGGGGTACACACTGCTGGGAGGTGAGGAGGTGACACTGTCCTCTAATAACATATATTACAGAGGCTGCAGGCAGGAGAGGGGTACAGACTGCTGGAAGGTGAGGAGGTGACACTGTCCTCTAATAACATATATTACAGAGGCTGCAGGCAGGAGAGGGGTACAGGCTGCTGGAAGGTGAGGAGGTGACACTGTCCTCTAATAACATATATTACAGAGGCTGCAGGCAGGAGAGGGGTACAGGCTGCTGGAAGGTGAGGAGGTGACACTGTCCTCTAATAACATATATTACAGAGGCTGCAGGCAGGAGAGGGGGTACAGGCTGCTGGAAGGTGAGGAGGTGACACTGTCCTCTAATAACATATATTACAGAGGCTGCAGGCAGGAGAGGGGGTACAGGCTGCTGGGAGGTGAGGAGATGACACTGTCCTCTAATAACATATATTACAGAGGCTGCAGGCAGGAGAGGGGTACAGGCTGCTGGAAGGTGAGGGGGTGACACTGTCCTCTAATAACATATATTACAGAGGCTGCAGGCAGGAGAGGGGGTACAGGCTGCTGGAAGGTGAGGAGGTGACACTGTCCTCTAATAACATATATTACAGAGGCTGCAGGCAGGAGAGGGGTACAGGCTGCTGGAAGGTGAGGAGATGACACTGTCCTCTAATAACATATATTACAGAGGCTGCAGGCAGGAGAGGGGGTACAGGCTGCTGGAAGGTGAGGAGATGACACTGTCCTCTAATAACATATATTACAGAGGCTGCAGACAGGAGAGGGGGTACAGGCTGCTGGAAGGTGAGGAGGTGACACTGTCCTCTAATAACATATATTACAGAGGCTGCAGGCAGGAGGGGGGGTACAGGCTGCTGGAAGGTGAGGAGGTGACACTGTCCTCTAATAACATATATTACAGAGGCTGCAGGCAGGAGAGGGGTACAGGCTGCTGGAAGGTGAGGAGATGACACTGTCCTCTAATAACATATATTACAGAGGCTGCAGGCAGGAGAGGGGTACAGGCTGCTGGAAGGTGAGGAGGTGACACTGTCCTCTAATAACATATATTACAGAGGCTGCAGGCAGGAGAGGGGGTACAGGCTGCTGGAAGGTGAGGAGGTGACACTGTCCTCTAATAACATATATTACAGAGGCTGCAGGCAGGAGAGGGGGTACAGGCTGCTGGAAGGTGAGGGGGTGACACTGTCCTCTAATAACATATATTACAGAGGCTGCAGGCAGGAGAGGGGTACAGGCTGCTGGAAGGTGAGGAGGTGACACTGTCCTCTAATAACATATATTACAGAGGCTGCAGGCAGGAGAGGGGGTACAGGCTGCTGGAAGGTGAGGAGGTGACACTGACCTCTAATAACATATATTACAGAGAGGCTGCAGGCAGGAGAGGGGTACAGGCTGCTGGAAGGTGAGGAGGTGACACTGTCCTCTAATAACATATATTACAGAGAGGCTGCAGGCAGGAGAGGGGGTACAGGCTGCTGGAAGGTGAGGAGGTGACACTGTCCTCTAATAACATATATTACAGAGAGGCTGCAGGCAGGAGAGGGGTACAGGCTGCTGGAAGGTGAGGAGGTGACACTGTCCTCTAATAACATATATTACAGAGAGGCTGCAGGCAGGAGAGGGGGTACAGGCTGCTGGAAGGTGAGGAGGTGACACTGTCCTCTAATAACATATATTACAGAGAGGCTGCAGGCAGGAGAGGGGTACAGGCTGCTGGAAGGTGAGGAGGTGACACTGTCCTCTAATAACATATATTACAGAGGCTGCAGGCAGGAGAGGAGGTACAGGCTGCTGGAAGGTGAGGAGGTGTCACTGTCCTCTAATAACATATATTACAGAGGCTGCAGGCAGGAGAGGGGGTACAGGCTGCTGGAAGGTGAGGAGGTGACACTGTCCTCTAATAACATATATTACAGAGGCTGCAGGCAGGAGAGGGGGTACAGGCTGCTGGAAGGTGAGGAGGTGACACTGTCCTCTAATAACATATATTACAGAGGCTGCAGGCAGGAGAGGGGGTACAGGCTGCTGGAAGGTGAGGAGGTGACACTGTCCTCTAATAACATATATTACAGAGGCTGCAGGCAGGAGAGGGGGTACAGGCTGCTGGAAGGTGAGGAGGAGACACTGTCCTCTAATAACATATATTACAGAGATGCTGCAGGCAGGAGAGGGGGTACAGGCTGCTGGAAGGTGAGGAGGTGACACTGTCCTCTAATAACATATATTACAGAGGCTGCAGGCAGGAGAGGGGTACAGGCTGCTGGAAGGTGAGGAGGTGACACTGTCCTCTAATAACATATATTACAGAGGCTGCAGGCAGGAGAGGGGTACAGGCTGCTGGAAGGTGAGGAGGTGACACTGTCCTCTAATAACATATATTACAGAGAGGTTGCAGGCAGGAGAGGGGGTACAGGCTGCTGGAAGGTGAGGAGGTGACACTGTCCTCTAATAACATATATTACAGAGAGGTTGCAGGCAGGAGAGGGGGTACAGGCTGCTGGAAGGTGAGGAGGTGACACTGTCCTCTAATAACATATATTACAGAGGCTGCAGGCAGGAGAGGGGGTACAGGCTGCTGGAAGGTGAGGAGGTGACACTGTCCTCTAATAACATATATTACAGAGGCTGCAGGCAGGAGAGGGGGTACAGGCTGCTGGAAGGTGAGGAGATGACACTGTCCTCTAATAACATATATTACAGAGGCTGCAGACAGGAGAGGGGGTACAGGCTGCTGGAAGGTGAGGAGGTGACACTGTCCTCTAATAACATATATTACAGAGAGGCTGCAGGCAGGAGAGGAGGTACAGGCTGCTGGAAGGTGAGGAGGTGACACTGTCCTCTAATATCATATATTACAGAGGGGCTGCAGGCAGGAGAGGGGGTACAGGCTGCTGGAAGGTGAGGAGGTGACACTGTCCTCTAATAACATATATTTACAGAGGCTGCAGGCAGGAGAGGGGGTACAGGCTGCTGGAAGGTGAGGGGGTGACACTGTCCTCTAATAACATATATTTACAGAGGCTGCAGGCAGGAGAGGGGGTACAGGCTGCTGGAAGGTGAGGGGGTGACACTGTCCTCTAATAACATATATTACAGAGGCTGCAGGCAGGAGAGGGGGTACAGGCTGCTGGAAGGTGAGGGGGTGACACTGTCCTCTAATAACATATATTACAGAGAGGCTGCAGGCAGGAGAGGAGGTACAGGCTGCTGGAAGGTGAGGAGGTGACACTGTCCTCTAATATCATATATTACAGAGGGGCTGCAGGCAGGAGAGGGGGTACAGGCTGCTGGAAGGTGAGGAGGTGACACTGTCCTCTAATAACATATATTTACAGAGGCTGCAGGCAGGAGAGGGGGTACAGGCTGCTGGAAGGTGAGGGGGTGACACTGTCCTCTAATAACATATATTACAGAGGCTGCAGGCAGGAGAGGGGGTACAGGCTGCTGGAAGGTGAGGAGGTGACACTGTCCTCTAATAACATATATTTACAGAGGCTGCAGGCAGGAGAGGGGGTACAGGCTGCTGGAAGGTGAGGGGGTGACACTGTCCTCTAATAACATATATTACAGAGGCTGCAGGCAGGAGAGGGGGTACAGGCTGCTGGAAGGTGAGGAGGTGACAATGTCCTCTAATAACATATATTACAGAGAGGCTGCAGGCAGGAGAGGGGTACAGGCTGCTGGAAGGTGAGGAGGTGACACTGTCCTCTAATATCATATATTACAGAGAGGCTGCAGGCAGGAGAGGGGTACAGGCTGCTGGAAGGTGAGGAGGTGACACTGTCCTCTAATAACATATATTACAGAGGCTGCAGGCAGGAGAGGGGGTACAGGCTGCTGGAAGGTGAGGAGGAGACACTGTCCTCTAATAACATATATTACAGAGGCTGCAGGCAGGAGAGGGGTACAGGCTGCTGGAAGGTGAGGAGGTGACACTGTCCTCTAATAACATATATTACAGAGGCTGCAGGCAGGAGAGGGGGTACAGGCTGCTGGAAGGTGAGGAGATGACTGTCCTCTAATAACATATTACAGAGGCTGCAGGCAGGAGAGGAGGTACAGGCTGCTGGAAGGTGAGGAGGTGACACTGTCCTCTAATAACATATATTACAGAGGCTGCAGGCAGGAGAGGGGGTACAGGCTGCTGGAAGGTGAGGAGGTGACACTGACCTCTAATAACATATATTACAGAGGCTGCAGGCAGGAGAGGGGGTACAGACTGCTGGAAGGTGAGGAGGTGACACTGACCTCTAATAACATATATTACAGAGGCTGCAGGCAGGAGAGGGGGGTACAGGCTGCTGGAAGGTGAGGAGGTGACACTGTCCTCTAATAACATATATTACAGAGGCTGCAGGCAGGAGAGGGGGTACAGGCTGCTGGAAGGTGAGGAGGTGACACTGTCCTCTAATAACATATATTACAGAGGCTGCAGGCAGGAGAGGGGGTACAGGCTGCTGGAGGGTGAGGAGGTGACACTGTCCTCTAATAACATATATTACAGAGGCTGCAGGCAGGAGAGGGGGTACAGGCTGCTGGAAGGTGAGGAGGGGACACTGTCCTCTAATAACATATATTACAGAGGCTGCAGGCAGGAGAGGGGTACAGGCTGCTGGAAGGTGAGGAGGTGACACTGTCCTCTAATAACATATATTACAGAGAGGCTGCAGGCAGGAGAGGGGGTACAGGCTGCTGGAAGGTGAGGAGGTGACACTGTCCTCTAATAACATATATTACAGAGAGGCTGCAGGCAGGAGAGGGGTACAGGCTGCTGGAAGGTGAGGAGGTGACACTGTCCTCTAATAACATATATTACAGAGAGGCTGCAGGCAGGAGAGGGGGTACAGGCTGCTGGAAGGTGAGGAGGTGACACTGTCCTCTAATAACATATATTACAGAGGCTGCAGGCAGGAGAGGGGTACAGGCTGCTGGAAGGTGAGGAGGTGACACTGTCCTCTAATAACATATATTACAGAGAGGCTGCAGGCAGGAGAGGGGTACAGGCTGCTGGAAGGTGAGGAGGTGACACTGTCCTCTAATAACATATATTACAGAGAGGCTGCAGGCAGGAGAGGGGGTACAGGCTGCTGGAAGGTGAGGAGGTGACACTGTCCTCTAATAACATACATTACAGAGAGGCTGCAGGCAGGAGAGGGGTACAGGCTGCTGGAAGGTGAGGAGGTGACACTGTCCTCTAATAACATATATTACAGAGGCTGCAGGCAGGAGAGGGGTACAGGCTGCTGGAAGGTGAGGAGGTGACACTGTCCTCTAATAACATATATTACAGAGAGGCTGGAGGCAGGAGAGGGGTACAGGCTGCTGGAAGGTGAGGAGGTGACACTGTCCTCTAATAACATATATTACAGAGGCTGCAGGCAGGAGAGGGGGTACAGGCTGCTGGAAGGTGAGGAGGTGACACTGTCCTCTAATAACATATATTACAGAGGCTGCAGGCAGGAGAGGGGTACAGGCTGCTGGAAGGTGAGGAGGTGACACTGTCCTCTAATAACATATATTACAGAGGCTGCAGGCAGGAGAGGGGGTACAGGCTGCTGGAAGGTGAGGAGGTGACACTGTCCTCTAATATCATATATTACAGAGAGGCTGCAGGCAGGAGAGGGGGTACAGGCTGCTGGAAGGTGAGGAGGTGACACTGTCCTCTAATAACATATATTACAGAGGCTGCAGGCAGGAGAGGGGTACAGGCTGCTGGAAGGTGAGGAGGGGACACTGTCCTCTAATAACATATATTACAGAGGCTGCAGGCAGGAGAGGGGGTACAGGCTGCTGGAAGGTGAGGAGGTGACACTGTCCTCTAATAACATATATTACAGAGGCTGCAGGCAGGAGAGGGGGTACAGGCTGCTGGAAGGTGAGGAGGTGACACTGTCCTCTAATAACATATATTACAGAGGCTGCAGGCAGGAGAGGGGGTACAGGCTGCTGGAAGGTGAGGAGGTGACACTGTCCTCTAATAACATATATTACAGAGGCTGCAGGCAGGAGAGGGGGTACAAGCTGCTGGAAGGTGAGGAGATGACACTGTCCTCTAATAACATATATTACAGAGGCTGCAGGCAGGAGAGGGGGTACAGGCTGCTGGAAGGTGAGGGGGTGACACTGTCCTCTAATAACATATATTACAGAGGCTGCAGGCAGGAGAGGGGGTACAGGCTGCTGGAAGGTGAGGAGGTGACACTGTCCTCTAATAACATATATTACAGAGAGGCTGCAGGCAGGAGAGGGGGTACAGGCTGCTGGAAGGTGAGGAGGTGACACTGTCCTCTAATAACATACATTACAGAGAGGCTGCAGGCAGGAGAGGGGGTACAGGCTGCTGGAAGGTGAGGAGGTGACACTGTCCTCTAATAACATATATTACAGAGAGGCTGCAGGCAGGAGAGGGGTACAGGCTGCTGGAAGGTGAGGAGGTGACACTGTCCTCTAATAACATATATTACAGAGGCTGCAGGCAGGAGAGGGGGTACAGGCTGCTGGAAGGTGAGGAGGTGACACTGTCCTCTAATAACATATATTACAGAGGCTGCAGGCAGGAGAGGGGTACAGGCTGCTGGAAGGTGAGGAGGTGACACTGTCCTCTAATAACATATATTACAGAGAGGCTGCAGGCAGGAGAGGGGGTACAGGCTGCTGGAAGGTGAGGAGGGGACACTGTCCTCTAATAACATATATTACAGAGAGGCTGCAGGCAGGAGAGGGGTACAGGCTGCTGGAAGGTGAGGAGGTGACACTGTCCTCTAATAACATATATTACAGAGGCTGCAGGCAGGAGAGGGGGTACAGGCTGCTGGAAGGTGAGGAGGTGACACTGTCCTCTAATAACATATATTACAGAGGCTGCAGGCAGGAGAGGGGTACAGGCTGCTGGAAGGTGAGGAGGTGACACTGTCCTCTAATAACATATATTACAGAGGCTGCAGGCAGGAGAGGGGGTACAGGCTGCTGGAAGGTGAGGAGGTGACACTGTCCTCTAATATCATATATTACAGAGGCTGCAGGCAGGAGAGGGGGGTACAGGCTGCTGGAAGGTGAGGAGGTGACACTGTCCTCTAATAACATATATTACAGAGGCTGCAGGCAGGAGAGGGGTACAGGCTGCTGGAAGGTGAGGAGGTGACACTGTCCTCTAATAACATATATTACAGAGAGCCTGCAGGCAGGAGAGGGGTACAGGCTGCTGGAAGGTGAGGAGGTGACACTGTCCTCTAATAACATATATTACAGAGGCTGCAGGCAGGAGAGGGGGTACAGGCTGCTGGAAGGTGAGGAGGTGACACTGTCCTCTAATAACATATATTACAGAGAGGCTGCAGGCAGGAGAGGGGTACAGGCTGCTGGAGGGTGAGGAGATGACACTGTCCTCTAATAACATATATTACAGAGGCTGCAGGCAGGAGAGGGGGTACAGGCTGCTGGAAGGTGAGGAGGGGACACTGTCCTCTAATAACATATATTACAGAGGCTGCAGGCAGGAGAGGGGGTACAGGCTGCTGGAAGGTGAGGGGGTGACACTGTCCTCTAATAACATATATTACAGAGAGGCTGCAGGCAGGAGAGGGGGTACAGGCTGCTGGAAGGTGAGGAGGTGACACTGTCCTCTAATAACATATATTACAGAGGCTGCAGGCAGGAGAGGGGGTACAGACTGCTGGAAGGTGAGGAGGTGACACTGTCCTCTAATAACATATATTACAGAGGCTGCAGGCAGGAGAGGGGGTACAGGCTGCTGGAAGGTGAGGAGGTGACACTGTCCTCTAATATCATATATTACAGAGAGGCTGCAGGCAGGAGAGGGGTACAGGCTGCTGGAAGGTGAGGAGGGGACACTGTCCTCTAATAACATATATTACAGAGGCTGCAGGCAGGAGAGGGGTACAGGCTGCTGGAAGGTGAGGAGGTGACAGTGTCCTCTAATAACATATATTACAGAGAGGCTGCAGGCAGGAGAGGGGTACAGGCTGCTGGAAGGTGAGGAGGTGACACTGTCCTCTAATAACATATATTACAGAGGCTGCAGGCAGGAGAGGGGTACAGGCTGCTGGAAGGTGAGGAGGTGACACTGTCCGCTAATAACATATATTACAGAGGCTGCAGGCAGGAGAGGGGGTACAGGCTGCTGGAAGGTGAGGAGATGACACTGTCCTCTAATAACATATATTACAGAGGCTGCAGGCAGGAGAGGGGTACAGGCTGCTGGAAGGTGAGGAGGTGACACTGTCCTCTAATAACATATATTACAGAGGCTGAAGGCAGGAGAGGGGGTACAGGCTGCTGGAAGGTGAGGAGATGACACTGTCCTCTAATAACATATATTACAGAGAGGCTGCAGGCAGGAGAGGGGGTACAGGCTGCTGGAAGGTGAGGAGGTGACACTGTCCTCTAATAACATATATTACAGAGGCTGCAGGCAGGAGAGGGGTACAGGCTGCTGGAAGGTGAGGAGGTGACACTGTCCTCTAATAACATATATTACAGAGGCTGCAGGCAGGAGAGGGGGTACAGGCTGCTGGAAGGTGAGGAGGTGACACTGTCCTCTAATAACATATATTACAGAGGCTGCAGGCAGGAGAGGGGGTACAGGCTGCTGGAAGGTGAGGAGGTGACACTGTCCTCTAATAACATATATTACAGAGGCTGCAGGCAGGAGAGGGGGTACAGGCTGCTGGAAGGTGAGGAGGTGACACTGTCCTCTAATAACATATATTACAGAGGCTGCAGGCAGGAGAGGGGTACAGGCTGCTGGAAGGTGAGGAGGTGACACTGTCCTCTAATAACATATATTACAGAAGCTGCAGGCAGGAGAGGGGTACAGGCTGCTGGAAGGTGAGGAGGGGACACTGTCCTCTAATAACATATATTACAGAGGCTGCAGGCAGGAGAGGGGGTACAGGCTGCTGGAAGGTGAGGAGGTGACACTGTCCTCTAATAACATATATTACAGAGGCTGCAGGCAGGAGAGGAGGTACAGGCTGCTGGAAGGTGAGGAGGTGACACTGTCCTCTAATAACATATATTACAGAGGCTGCAGGCAGGAGAGGGGTACAGGCTGCTGGAAGGTGAGGAGGTGACACTGTCCTCTAATAACATATATTACAGAGGCTGCAGGCAGGAGAGGGGGTACAGGCTGCTGGAAGGTGAGGAGGTGACACTGTCCTCTAATAACATATATTACAGAGGCTGCAGGCAGGAGAGGGGGTACAGGCTGCTGGAAGGTGAGGAGGTGACACTGTCCTCTAATAACATATATTACAGAGAGGCTGCAGGCAGGAGAGGGGTACAGGCTGCTGGAAGGTGAGGAGGTGACACTGTCCTCTAATAACATATATTACAGAGGCTGCAGGCAGGAGGGGGGGTACAGGCTGCTGGAAGGTGAGGGGGTGACACTGTCCTCTAATAACATATATTACAGAGAGGCTGCAGGCAGGAGAGGGGGTACAGGCTGCTGGAAGGTGAGGAGGTGACACTGTCCTCTAATAACATATATTACAGAGAGGCTGCAGGCAGGAGAGGGGGTACAGGCTGCTGGAAGGTGAGGAGGTGACACTGTCCTCTAATAACATATATTACAGAGGCTGCAGGCAGGAGAGGGGGTACAGGCTGCTGGAAGATGAGGAGGTGACACTGTCCTCTAATAACATATATTACAGAGAGGCTGCAGGCAGGAGAGGGGTACAGGCTGCTGGAAGGTGAGCGGGTGACACTGTCCTCTAATAACATATATTACAGAGAGGCTGCAGGCAGGAGAGGGGGTACAGGCTGCTGGAAGGTGAGGCGGTGACACTGTCCTCTAATAACATATATTACAGAGGCTGCAGGCAGGAGAGGGGGTACAGACTGCTGGAAGGTGAGGAGGTGACACTGTCCTCTAATAACATATATTACAGAGGCTGCAGGCAGGAGAGGGGGTACAGGCTGCTGGAAGGTGAGGAGGTGACACTGTCCTCTAATAACATATATTACAGAGGCTGCAGGCAGGAGAGGGGGTACAGGCTGCTGGAAGGTGAGGAGGTGACACTGTCCTCTAATAACATATATTACAGAGGCTGCAGGCAGGAGAGGGGTACAGGCTGCTGGAAGGTGAGGAGGTGACACTGTCCTCTAATAACATATATTACAGAGGCTGCAGGCAGGAGAGGGGGTACAGGCTGCTGGAAGGTGAGGAGGTGACACTGTCCTCTAATAACATATATTACAGGGGCTGCAGGCAGGAGAGGGGTACAGGCTGCTGGAAGGTGAGGGGGTGACACTGTCCTCTAATAACATATATTACAGGGGCTGCAGGCAGGAGAGGGGTACAGGCTGCTGGAAGGTGAGGAGGTGACACTGTCCTCTAATAACATATATTACAGAGAGGCTGCAGGCAGGAGAGGGGGTACAGGCTGCTGGAAGGTGAGGAGGTGACACTGTCCTCTAATAACATATATTACAGAGGCTGCAGACAGGAGAGGGGGTACAGGCTGCTGGAAGGTGAGGAGGTGACACTGTCCTCTAATAACATATATTACAGAGGCTGCAGGCAGGAGAGGGGGTACAGGCTGCTGGAAGGTGAGGAGGTGACACTGTCCTCTAATAACATATATTACAGAGGCTGCAGGCAGGAGAGGGGGTACAGGCTGCTGGAAGGTGAGGAGGTGACACTGTCCTCTAATAACATATATTACAGAGGCTGCAGGCAGGAGAGGGGTACAGGCTGCTGGAAGGTGAGGAGGTGACATTGTCCTCTAATAACATATATTACAGAGGCTGCAGGCAGGAGAGGGGTACAGGCTGCTGGAAGGTGAGGGGGTGACACTGTCCTCTAATAACATATATTACAGAGGCTGCAGGCAGGAGAGGGGTACAGGCTGCTGGAAGGTGAGGAGGTGACACTGTCCTCTAATAACATATATTACAGAGAGGCTGCAGGCAGGAGAGGGGGTACAGGCTGCTGGAAGGTGAGGAGGTGACACTGCCCTCTAATAACATATATTACAGAGGCTGCAGGCAGGAGAGGGGTACAGGCTGCTGGAAGGTGAGGAGGTGACACTGTCCTCTAATAACATATATTACAGAGGCTGCAGGCAGGAGAGGGGGTACAGGCTGCTGGAAGGTGAGGAGGTGACACTGTCCTCTAATAACATATATTACAGAGGCTGCAGGCAGGAGAGGGGGTACAGGCTGCTGGAAGGTGAGGAGGTGACACTGTCCTCTAATAACATATTACAGAGAGGCTGCAGGCAGGAGAGGGGTACAGGCTGCTGGAAGGTGAGGAGGTGACACTGTCCTCTAATAACATATATTACAGAGGCTGCAGGCAGGAGAGGGGGTACAGGCTGCTGGAAGGTGAGGAGGTAACACTGTCCTCTAATAACATATATTACAGGGGCTGCAGGCAGGAGAGGGGGTACAGGCTGCTGGAAGGTGAGGAGGTGACACTGTCCTCTAATAACATATATTACAGGGGCTGCAGGCAGGAGAGGGGGTACAGGCTGCTGGAAGGTGAGGAGGTGACACTGTCCTCTAATAACATATTACAGAGAGGCTGCAGGCAGGAGAGGGGTACAGGCTGCTGGAAGGTGAGGAGGTGACACTGTCCTCTAATAACATATATTACAGAGGCTGCAGGCAGGAGAGGGGTACAGGCTGCTGGAAGGTGAGGAGGTGACACTGTCCTCTAATAACATATATTACAGAGGCTGCAGGCAGGAGAGGGGGTACAGGCTGCTGGAAGGTGAGGAGGTAACACTGTCCTCTAAACATATATTACAGGGGCTGCAGGCAGGAGAGGGGGTACAGGCTGCTGGAAGGTGAGGAGGTGACACTGTCCTCTAATAACATATATTACAGGGGCTGCAGGCAGGAGAGGGGGTACAGGCTGCTGGAAGGTGAGGAGGTGACACTGTCCTCTAATAACATATATTACAGAGGCTGCAGGCAGGAGAGGGGGTACAGGCTGCTGGAAGGTGAGGAGGTGACACTGTCCTCTAATAACATATATTACAGAGGCTGCAGGCAGGAGAGGGGGTACAGGCTGCTGGAAGGTGAGGAGGTGACACTGTCCTCTAATAACATATATTACAGAGGCTGCAGGCAGGAGAGGGGGTACAGGCTGCTGGAAGGTGAGGGGATGACACTGTCCTCTAATAACATATATTACAGAGGCTGCAGGCAGGAGAGGGGTACAGGCTGCTGGAAGGTGAGGAGGTGACACTGTCCTCTAATAACATATATTACAGAGGCTGCAGGCAGGAGAGGAGGTACAGGCTGCTGGAAGGTGAGGGGGTGACACTGTCCTCTAATAACATATATTACAGAGGCTGCAGGCAGGAGAGGGGGTACAGGCTGCTGGAAGGTGAGGAGGTGACACTGTCCTCTAATAACATATATTACAGAGAGGCTGCAGGCAGGAGAGGGGGTACAGGCTGCTGGAAGGTGAGGAGATGACACTGTCCTCTAATAACATATATTACAGAGGCTGCAGGCAGGAGAGGGGTACAGGCTGCTGGAAGGTGAGGAGGTGACACTGTCCTCTAATAACATATATTACAGAGGGGCTGCAGACAGGAGAGGGGGTACAGACTGCTGGAAGGTGAGGAGGTGACACTGTCCTCTAATAACATATATTACAGAGGCTGCAGGCAGGAGAGGGGGTACAGGCTGCTGGAAGGTGAGGGGGTGACACTGTCCTCTAATAACATATATTACAGAGGCTGCAGGCAGGAGAGGGGGTACAGGCTGCTGGAAGGTGAGGGGGTGACACTGTCCTCTAATAACATATATTACAGAGAGGCTGCAGGCAGGAGAGGGGTACAGGCTGCTGGAAGGTGAGGAGGTGACACTGTCCTCTAATAACATATATTACAGAGGCTGCAGGCAGGAGAGGGGGTACAGGCTGCTGGAAGGTGAGGAGGTGACACTGTCCTCTAATAACATATATTACAGAGGCTGCAGGCAGGAGAGGGGGTACAGGCTGCTGGAAGGTGAGGAGGTGACACTGTCCTCTAATAACATATATTACAGAGGCTGCAGGCAGGAGAGGGGGTACAGGCTGCTGGAAGGTGAGGGGGTGTCACTGTCCTCTAATAACATATATTACAGGGAGGCTGCAGGCAGGAGAGGGGGTACAGGCTGCTGGAAGGTGAGGAGGTGACACTGTCCTCTAATAACATATATTACAGAGGCTGCAGGCAGGAGAGGGGTACAGGCTGCTGGAAGGTGAGGAGGTGACACTGTCCTCTAATAACATATATTACAGAGGCTGCAGGCAGGAGAGGGGGTACAGGCTGCTGGAAGGTGAGGAGGTGACACTGTCCTCTAATAACATATATTACAGAGGCTGCAGGCAGGAGAGGGGGTACAGGCTGCTGGAAGGTGAGGAGGTGACACTGTCCTCTAATAACATATATTACAGAGGCTGCAGGCAGGAGAGGGGTACAGGCTGCTGGAAGGTGAGGAGGTGACACTGTCCTCTAATAACATATATTACAGAGAGGCTGCAGGCAGGAGAGGGGGTACAGGCTGCTGGAAGGTGAGGAGGTGACACTGTCCTCTAATAACATACATTACAGAGGCTGCAGGCAGGAGAGGGGGTACAGGCTGCTGGAAGGTGAGGAGGTGACACTGTCCTCTAATAACATATATTACAGAGGCTGCAGGCAGGAGAGGGGGTACAGGCTGCTGGAAGGTGAGGAGGTGACACTGTCCTCTAATAACATATATTACAGAGGCTGCAGGCAGGAGAGGGGTACAGGCTGCTGGAAGGTGAGGAGGTGACACTGTCCTCTAATAACATATATTACAGAGGCTGCAGGCAGGAGAGGGGGTACAGGCTGCTGGAAGGTGAGGAGGGGACACTGTCCTCTAATAACATATATTACAGAGAGGCTGCAGGCAGGAGAGGGGGTACAGGCTGCTGGAAGGTGAGGAGGTGACACTGTCCTCTAATAACATATATTACAGAGAGGCTGCAGGCAGGAGAGGGGTACAGGCTGCTGGAAGGTGCGGAGGTGACACTGTCCTCTAATAACATATATTACAGAGGCTGCAGGCAGGAGAGGGGTACAGGCTGCTGGAAGGTGAGGAGATGACACTGTCCTCTAATAACATATATTACAGAGGCTGCAGGCAGGAGAGGGGTACAGGCTGCTGGAAGGTGAGGAGGTGACACTGTCCTCTAATAACATATATTACAGAGGCTGCAGACAGGAGAGGGGGTACAGGCTGCTGGAAGGTGAGGAGGTGACACTGTCCTCTAATAACATATATTACAGAGGCTGCAGGCAGGAGAGGGGGTACAGGCTGCTGGAAGGTGAGGGGGTGACACTGTCCTCTAATAACATATATTACAGAGGCTGCAGGCAGGAGAGGGGTACAGGCTGCTGGAAGGTGAGGAGGTGACACTGTCCTCTAATAACATATATTACAGAGGCTGCAGGCAGGAGAGGGGTACAGGCTGCTGGAAGGTGAGGAGGGGACACTGTCCTCTAATAACATATATTACAGAGGCTGCAGGCAGGAGAGGGGGTACAGGCTGCTGGAAGGTGAGGAGGTGACACTGTCCTCTAATAACATATATTACAGAGGCTGCAGGCAGGAGAGGGGGTACAGGCTGCTGGAAGGTGAGGAGGTGACACTGTCCTCTAATAACATATATTACAGAGGCTGCAGGCAGGAGAGGGGGTACAGGCTGCTGGAAGGTGAGGAGGTGACACTGTCCTCTAATAACATATATTACAGAGGCTGCAGGCAGGAGAGGGGTACAGGCTGCTGGAAGGTGAGGAGGTGACACTGTCCTCTAATAACATATATTACAGAGGCTGCAGGCAGGAGAGGGGGTACAGGCTGCTGGAAGGTGAGGAGGTGACACTGTCCTCTAATAACATATATTACAGAGAGGCTGCAGGCAGGAGAGGGGTACAGGCTGCTGGAAGGTGAGGAGGTGACACTGTCCTCTAATAACGTATATTACAGAGGTTGCAGGCAGGAGAGGGGGTACAGGCTGCTGGAAGGTGAGGAGGTGACACTGTCCTCTAATAACATATATTACAGAGGCTGCAGGCAGGAGAGGGGTACAGGCTGCTGGAAGGTGAGGAGGTGACACTGTCCTCTAATAACATATATTACAGAGGCTGCAGGCAGGAGAGGGGTACAGGCTGCTGGAAGGTGAGGAGGTGACACTGTCCTCTAATAACATATATTACAGAGAGGCTGCAGGCAGGAGAGGGGGTACAGGCTGCTGGAAGGTGAGGAGGTGACACTGTCCTCTAATAACATATATTACAGAGAGGCTGCAGGCAGGAGAGGGGTACAGGCTGCTGGAAGGTGAGGAGGTGACACTGTCCTCTAATAACATATATTACAGAGGCTGCAGGCAGGAGAGGGGGTACAGGCTGCTGGAAGGTGAGGAGGTGACACTGTCCTCTAATAACATATATTACAGAGGCTGCAGGCAGGAGAGGGGTACAGGCTGCTGGAAGGTGAGGAGGTGACACTGTCCTCTAATAACATATATTACAGAGGCTGCAGGCAGGAGAGGGGTACAGGCTGCTGGAAGGTGAGGAGGTGACACTGTCCTCTAATAACATATATTACAGAGGCTGCAGGCAGGAGAGGGGTACAGGCTGCAGGAAGGTGAGGAGGTGACACTGTCTTCTAATAACATATATTACAGAGGCTGCAGGCAGGAGAGGGGGTACAGGCTGCTGGAAGGTGAGGAGGTGACACTGTCCTCTAATAACATATATTACAGAGGCTGCAGGCAGGAGAGGGGGTACAGGCTGCTGGAAGGTGAGGAGGTGACACTGTCCTCTAATAACATATATTACAGAGGCTGCAGGCAGGAGAGGGGGTACAGACTGCTGGAAGGTGAGGAGGTGACACTGTCCTCTAATAACATATATTACAGAGAGGCTGCAGGCAGGAGAGGGGGTACAGGCTGCTGGAAGGTGAGGAGGAGACACTGTCCTCTAATAACATATATTACAGAGGCTGCAGGCAGGAGAGGGGGTACAGGCTGCTGGAAGGTGAGGAGGTGACACTGTCCTCTAATAACATATATTACAGAGAGGCTGCAGGCAGGAGAGGGGTACAGGCTGCTGGAAGGTGAGGAGGTGACACTGTCCTCTAATAACATATATTACAGAGGCTGCAGGCAGGAGAGGGGGTACAGGCTGCTGGAAGGTGAGGAGGTGACACTGTCCTCTAATAACATATATTACAGAGGCTGCAGGCAGGAGAGGGGGTACAGGCTGCTGGAAGGTGAGGAGATGACACTGTCCTCTAATAACATATATTACAGAGAGGCTGCAGGCAGGAGAGGGGGTACAGGCTGCTGGAAGGTGAGGAGGTGACACTGTCCTCTAATAACATATATTACAGAGAGGCTGCAGGCAGGAGAGGGGGTACAGGCTGATGGAAGGTGAGGAGGTGACACTGTCCTCTAATAACATATATTACAGAGGCTGCAGGCAGGAGAGGGGGTACAGGCTGCTGGAAGGTGAGGAGGGGACACTGTCCTCTAATAACATATATTACAGAGGCTGCAGGCAGGAGAGGGTACAGGCTGCTGGAAGGTGAGGGGGTGACACTGTCCTCTAATAACATATATTACAGAGGCTGCAGGCAGGAGAGGGGGTACAGGCTGCTGGAAGGTGAGGAGGTGACACTGTCCTCTAATAACATATATTACATAGGCTGCAGGCAGGAGAGGGGTACAGGCTGATGGAAGGTGAGGAGGGGACACTGTCCTCTAATAACATATATTACAGAGGCTGCAGGCAGGAGAGGGGGTACAGGCTGCTGGAAGGTGAGGAGGTGACACTGACCTCTAATAACATATATTACAGAGGCTGCAGGCAGGAGAGGGGGTACAGGCTGCTGGAAGGTGAGGAGGTGACACTGTCCTCTAATAACATATATTACAGAGGCTGCAGGCAGGAGAGGGGTACAGGCTGCTGGAAGGTGAGGAGGTGACACTGTCCTCTAATAACATATATTACAGAGAGGCTGCAGGCAGGAGAGGGGTACAGGCTGCTGGAAGGTGAGGAGGTGACACTGTCCTCTAATAACATATATTACAGAGGCTGCAGGCAGGAGAGGGGGTACAGGCTGCAGGAAGGTGAGGAGGTGACACTGTCCTCTAATAACATATATTACAGAGGCTGCAGGCAGGAGAGGGGTACAGGCTGCTGGAAGGTGAGGAGGTGACACTGTCCTCTAATAACATATATTACAGAGAGGCTGCAGGCAGGAGAGGGGTACAGACTGCTGGAAGATGAGGAGGTGACACTGTCCTCTAATAACATATATTACAGAGAGGCTGCAGGCAGGAGAGGGGTACAGGCTGCTGGAAGGTGAGGAGGTGACACTGTCCTCTAATAACATATATTACAGAGGCTGCAGGCAGGAGAGGGGTACAGGCTGCTGGAAGGTGAGGAGGTGACACTGTCCTCTAATAACATATATTACAGAGAGGCTGCAGGCAGGAGAGGGGTACAGGCTGCTGGAAGGTGAGGAGGTGACACTGTCCTCTAATAACATATATTACAGAGGCTGCAGGCAGGAGAGGGGGTACAGGCTGCTGGAAGGTGAGGAGGTGACACTGTCCTCTAATAACATATATTACAGAGGCTGCAGGCAGGAGAGGGGTACAGGCTGCTGGAAGGTGAGGAGGTGACACTGTCCTCTAATAACATATATTACAGAGGCTGCAGGCAGGAGAGGGGGTACAGGCTGCTGGAAGGTGAGGAGGTGACACTGTCCTCTAATAACATATATTACAGAGAGGCTGCAGGCAGGAGAGGGGGTACAGGCTGCTGGAAGGTGAGGGGGTGACACTGTCCTCTAATAACATATATTACAGAGGCTGCAGGCAGGAGAGGGGGTACAGGCTGCTGGAAGGTGAGGAGGTGACACTGTCCTCTAATAACATATATTACAGAGGCTGCAGGCAGGAGAGGGGGTACAGGCTGCTGGAAGGTGAGGAGGTGACACTGTCCTCTAATAACATATATTACAGAGAGGCTGCAGGCAGGAGAGGGGTACAGGCTGCTGGAAGGTAAGGAGGTGACACTGTCCTCTAATAACATATATTACAGAGGCTGCAGGCAGGAGAGGGGTACAGGCTGCTGGAAGGTGAGGAGGTGACACTGTCCTCTAATAACATATATTACAGAGGCTGCAGGCAGGAGAGGGGGTACAGGCTGCTGGAAGGTGAGGAGGTGACACTGTCCTCTAATAACATATATTACAGAGAGGCTGCAGGCAGGAGAGGGGGTACAGGCTGCTGGAAGGTGAGGAGGTGACACTGTCCTCTAATAACATATATTACAGAGGCTGCAGGCAGGAGAGGGGGTACAGGCTGCTGGAAGGTGAGGAGGTGACACTGTCCTCTAATAACATATATTACAGAGAGGCTGCAGGCAGGAGAGGAGTACAGGCTGCTGGAAGGTGAGGAGGTGACACTGTCCTCTAATAACATATATTACAGAGGCTGCAGGCAGGAGAGGGGGTACAGGCTGCTGGAAGGTGAGGAGGTGACACTGTCCTCTAATAACATATATTACAGAGGCTGCAGGCAGGAGAGGGGTACAGGCTGCTGGAAGGTGAGGAGGTGACACTGTCCTCTAATAACATATATTACAGAGAGGCTGCAGGCAGGAGAGGGGTACAGGCTGCTGGAAGGTGAGGAGGTGACACTGTCCTCTAATAACATATATTACAGAGGCTGCAGGCAGGAGAGGGGGTACAGGCTGCTGGAAGGTGAGGAGGTGACACTGTCCTCTAATAACATATATTACAGAGAGGCTGCAGGCAGGAGAGGGGTACAGGCTGCTGTAAGGTGAGGAGGTGACACTGTCCTCTAATAACATATATTACAGAGGCTGCAGGCAGGAGAGGGGGTACAGGCTGCTGGAAGGTGAGGAGGTGACACTGTCCTCTAATAACATATATTACAGAGGCTGCAGGCAGGAGAGGGGTACAGGCTGCTGGAAGGTGAGGAGGTGACACTGTCCTCTAATAACATATATTACAGAGGCTGCAGGCAGGAGAGGGGGTACAGGCTGCTGGAAGGTGAGGAGGTGACACTGTCCTCTAATAACATATATTACAGAGAGGCTGCAGGCAGGAGAGGGGTACAGGCTGCTGGAAGGTAAGGAGGTGACACTGTCCTCTAATAACATATATTACAGAGGCTGCAGGCAGGAGAGGGGTACAGGCTGCTGGAAGGTGAGGAGGTGACACTGTCCTCTAATAACATATATTACAGAGGCTGCAGGCAGGAGAGGGGGTACAGGCTGCTGGAAGGTGAGGAGGTGACACTGTCCTCTAATAACATATATTACAGAGAGGCTGCAGGCAGGAGAGGGGTACAGGCTGCTGGAAGGTAAGGAGGTGACACTGTCCTCTAATAACATATATTACAGAGGCTGCAGGCAGGAGAGGGGTACAGGCTGCTGGAAGGTGAGGAGGTGACACTGTCCTCTAATAACATATATTACAGAGGCTGCAGGCAGGAGAGGGGGTACAGGCTGCTGGAAGGTGAGGAGGTGACACTGTCCTCTAATAACATATATTACAGAGGCTGCAGGCAGGAGAGGGGGTACAGGCTGCTGGAAGGTGAGGAGGTGACACTGTCCTCTAATAACATATATTACAGAGGCTGCAGGCAGGAGAGGGGTACAGGCTGCTGGAAGGTGAGGAGGTGACACTGTCCTCTAATAACATATATTACAGAGGCTGCAGGCAGGAGAGGGGGTACAGGCTGCTGGAAGGTGAGGAGGTGACACTGTCCTCTAATAACATATATTACAGAGAGGCTGCAGGCAGGAGAGGGGGTACAGGCTGCTGGAAGGTGAGGAGGTGACACTGTCCTCTAATAACATATATTACAGAGAGGCTGCAGGCAGGAGAGGAGTACAGGCTGCTGGAAGGTGAGGAGGTGACACTGTCCTCTAATAACATATATTACAGAGGCTGCAGGCAGGAGAGGGGGTACAGGCTGCTGGAAGGTGAGGAGGTGACACTGTCCTCTAATAACATATATTACAGAGGCTGCAGGCAGGAGAGGGGTACAGGCTGCTGGAAGGTGAGGAGGTGACACTGTCCTCTAATAACATATATTACAGAGAGGCTGCAGGCAGGAGAGGGGTACAGGCTGCTGGAAGGTGAGGAGGTGACACTGTCCTCTAATAACATATATTACAGAGGCTGCAGGCAGGAGAGGGGGTACAGGCTGCTGGAAGGTGAGGAGGTGACACTGTCCTCTAATAACATATATTACAGTGGCTGCAGGCAGGAGAGGGGGTACAGACTGCTGGAAGGTGAGGAGGTGACACTGTCCTCTAATAACATATATTACAGAGGCTGCAGACAGGAGAGGGGGTACAGGCTGCTGGAAGGTGAGGAGGTGACACTGTCCTCTAATAACATATATTACAGAGGCTGCAGGCAGGAGAGGGGGTACAGGCTGCTGGAAGGTGAGGAGGTGACACTGTCCTCTAATAACATATATTACAGAGGCTGCAGGCAGGAGAGGGGGTACAGGCTGCTGGAAGGTGAGGAGGTGACACTGTCCTCTAATAACATATATTACAGAGGCTGCAGGCAGGAGAGGGGTACAGGCTGCTGGAAGGTGAGGGGGTGACACTGTCCTCTAATAACATATATTACAGAGGCTGCAGGCAGGAGAGGGGGTACAGGCTGCTGGAAGGTGAGGAGGGGACACTGTCCTCTAATAACATATATTACAGAGGCTGCAGGCAGGAGAGGGGGTACAGGCTGCTGGAAGGTGAGGAGATGACACTGTCCTCTAATAACATATATTACAGAGAGGCTGCAGGCAGGAGAGGGGGTACAGGCTGCTGGAAGGTGAGGAGGTGACACTGTCCTCTAATAACATATATTACAGAGTGGCTGCAGGCAGGAGAGGGGTACAGGCTGCTGGAAGGTGAGGAGGTGACACTGTCATCTAATAACATATATTACAGAGAGGCTGCAGACAGGAGAGGGGGTACAGGCTGCTGGAAGGTGAGGAGGTGACACTGTCCTCTAATAACATATATTACAGAGAGGCTGCAGGCAGGAGAGGGGTACAGGCTGCTGGAAGGTGAGGAGGTGACACTGTCCTCTAATAACATATATTACAGAGGCTGCAGGCAGGAGAGGGGTACAGGCTGCTGGAAGGTGAGGAGGTGACACTGTCCTCTAATAACATATATTACAGAGGCTGCAGGCAGGAGAGGGGTACAGGCTGCTGGAAGGTGAGGAGGTGACACTGTCCTCTAATAACATATATTACAGAGAGGCTGCAGGCAGGAGAGGGGGTACAGGCTGCTGGAAGGTGAGGAGGTGACACTGTCCTCTAATAACATATATTACAGAGAGGCTGCAGGCAGGAGAGGGGGTACAGGCTGCTGGAAGGTGAGGAGGTGACACTGTCCTCTAATAACATATATTACAGAGGCTGCAGGCAGGAGAGGGGTACAGGCTGCTGGAAGGTGAGGAGGTGACACTGTCCTCTAATAACATATATTACAGAGGCTGCAGGCAGGAGAGGGGGTACAGGCTGCTGGAAGGTGAGGGGGTGACACTGTCCTCTAATAACATATATTACAGAGGCTGCAGGCAGGAGAGGGGGTACAGGCTGCTGGAAGGTGAGGAGGTGACACTGTCCTCTAATAACATATATTACAGAGGCTGCAGGCAGGAGAGGGGGTACAGGCTGCTGGAAGGTGAGGAGGTGACACTGTCCTCTAATAACATATATTACAGAGGCTGCAGGCAGGAGAGGGGGTACAGGCTGCTGGAAGGTGCGGAGGTGACACTGTCCTCTAATAACATATATTACAGAGGCTGCAGGCAGGAGAGGGGGTACAGGCTGCTGGAAGGTGAGGAGGTGACACTGTCCTCTAATAACATATATTACAGAGGCTGCAGGCAGGAGAGGGGTACAGGCTGCTGGAAGGTGAGGAGGTGACACTGTCCTCTAATAACATATATTACAGAGAGGCTGCAGGCAGGAGAGGGGGTACAGACTGCTGGAAGGTGAGGAGGTGACACTGTCCTCTAATAACATATATTACAGAGGCTGCAGGCAGGAGAGGGGGTACAGGCTGCTGGAAGGTGAGGAGGTGACACTGTCCTCTAATAACATATATTACATAGGCTGCAGGCAGGAGAGGGGTACAGGCTGCTGGAAGGTGAGAGGTGACACTGTCCTCTAATAACATATATTACAGAGGCTGCAGGCAGGAGAGGGGGTACAGGCTGCTGGAAGGTGAGGAGGAGACACTGTCCTCTAATAACATATATTACAGAGATGCTGCAGACAGGAGAGGGGTACAGGCTGCTGGAAGGTGAGGAGGTGACACTGTCCTCTAATAACATATATTACAGAGGCTGCAGGCAGGAGAGGGGTACAGGCTGCTGGAAGGTGAGGAGGTGACACTGTCCTCTAATAACATATATTACAGAGGCTGCAGGCAGGAGAGGGGGTACAGGCTGCTGGAAGGTGAGGAGGTGACACTGTCCCCTAATAACATATATTACAGAGAGGCTGCAGGCAGGAGAGGGGGTACAGGCTGCTGGAAGGTGAGGAGGTGACACTGTCCCCTAATAACATATATTACAGAGGCTGCAGGCAGGAGAGGGGGTACAGGCTGCTGGAAGGTGAGGAGGTGACACTGTCCTCTAATAACATATATTACAGAGGCTGCAGGCAGGAGATGGGTACAGGCTGCTGGAAGGTGAGGAGGTGACACTGTCCTCTAATAACATATATTACAGAGGCTGCAGGCAGGAGAGGGGGTACAGGCTGCTGGAAGGTGAGGAGGTGACACTGTCCTCTAATAACATATATTACAGAGGCTGCAGGCAGGAGAGGGGTACAGGCTGCTGGAAGGTGAGGAGGTGACACTGTCCTCTAATAACATATATTACAGAGAGGCTGCAGGCAGGAGAGGGGGTACAGGCTGCTGGAAGGTGAGGAGGGGACACTGTCCTCTAATAACATATATTACAGAGGCTGCAGGCAGGAGAGGGGTACAGGCTGCTGGAAGGTGAGGAGGGGACACTGTCCTCTAATAACATATATTACAGAGGCTGCAGGCAGGAGAGGGGGTACAGGCTGCTGGAAGGTGAGGAGGTGACACTGTCCTCTAATAACATATATTACAGAGAGGCTGCAGGCAGGAGAGGGGTACAGGCTGCTGGAAGGTGAGGAGGTGACACTGTCCTCTAATAACATATATTACAGAGAGGCTGCAGGCAGGAGAGGGGTACAGGCTGCTGGAAGGTGAGGAGGTGACACTGTCCTCTAATAACATATATTACAGAGAGGCTGCAGGCAGGAGAGGGGGTACAGGCTGCTGGAAGGTGAGGAGGTGACACTGTCCTCTAATAACATATATTACAGAGGCTGCAGGCAGGAGAGGGGGTACAGGCTGCTGGAAGGTGAGGGGGTGACACTGTCCTCTAATAACATATATTACAGAGGCTGCAGGCAGGAGAGGGGTACAGGCTGCTGGAAGGTGAGGGGGTGACACTGTCCTCTAATAACATATATTACAGAGGCTGCAGGCAGGAGAGGGGGTACAGGCTGCTGGAAGGTGAGGAGGTGACACTGTCCTCTAATAACATATATTACAGAGGCTGCAGGCAGGAGAGGGGGTACAGGCTGCTGGAAGGTGAGGAGGTGACACTGTCCTCTAATAACATATATTACAGAGGCTGCAGGCAGGAGAGGGGTACAGGCTGCTGGAAGGTGAGGAGGTGACACTGTCCTCTAATAACATATATTACAGAGGCTGCAGGCAGGAGAGGGGTACAGGCTGCTGGAAGGTGAGGAGGTGACACTGTCCTCTAATAACATATATTACAGAGGCTGCAGGCAGGAGAGGGGGTACAGGCTGCTGGAAGGTGAGGAGATGACACTGTCCTCTAATAACATATATTACAGAGAGGCTGCAGGCAGGAGAGGGGGTACAGGCTGCTGGAAGGTGAGGAGGTGACACTGTCCTCTAATAACATATATTACAGAGGCTGCAGGCAGGAGAGGGGGTACAGGCTGCTGGAAGGTGAGGAGGTGACACTGTCCTCTAATAACATATATTACAGAGGCTGCAGGCAGGAGAGGGGGTACAGGCTGCTGGAAGGTGAGGAGGTGACACTGTCCTCTAATAACATATATTACAGAGGCTGCAGGCAGGAGAGGGGGTACAGGCTGCTGGAAGGTGAGGAGGTGACACTGTCCTCTAATAACATATATTACAGAGGCTGCAGGCAGGAGAGGGGGTACAGGCTGCTGGAAGGTGAGGAGGTGACACTGTCCTCTAATAACATATATTACAGAGGCTGCAGGCAGGAGAGGGGGTACAGGCTGCTGGAAGGTGAGGAGGTGACACTGTCCTCTAATAACATATATTACAGAGGCTGCAGGCAGGAGAGGGGGTACAGGCTGCTGGAAGGTGAGGAGGTGACACTGTCCTCTAATAACATATATTACAGAGGCTGCAGGCAGGAGAGGGGGTACAGGCTGCTGGAAGGTGAGGAGGTGACACTGTCCTCTAATAACATATATTACAGAGGCTGCAGGCAGGAGAGGGAGTACAGGCTGCTGGAAGGTGAGGAGGAGACACTGTCCTCTAATAACATATATTACAGAGAGGCTGCAGGCAGGAGAGGGGGTACAGGCTGCTGGAAGGTGAGGAGGTGACACTGTCTTCTAATAACATATATTACAGAGGCTGCAGGCAGGAGAGGGGTACAGGCTGCTGGAAGGTGAGGAGGTGACACTGTCCTCTAATAACATATATTACAGAGGCTGCAGGCAGGAGAGGGGTACAGGCTGCTGGAAGGTGAGGAGGTGACACTGTCCTCTAATAACATATATTACAGAGGCTGCAGGCAGGAGAGGGGGTACAGGCTGCTGGAAGGTGAGGAGATGACACTGTCCTCTAATAACATATATTACAGAGAGGCTGCAGGCAGGAGAGGGGGTACAGGCTGCTGGAAGGTGAGGAGGTGACACTGTCCTCTAATAACATATATTACAGAGAGGCTGCAGGCAGGAGAGGGGGTACAGGCTGCTGGAAGGTGAGGAGGTGACACTGTCCTCTAATAACATATATTACAGAGGCTGCAGGCAGGAGAGGGGTACAGGCTGCTGGAAGGTGAGGAGGTGACACTGTCCTCTAATAACATATATTACAGAGAGGCTGCAGGCAGGAGAGGGGGTACAGGCTGCTGGAAGGTGAGGAGGTGACACTGTCCTCTAATAACATATATTACAGAGAGGCTGCAGGCAGGAGAGGGGGTACAGGCTGCTGGAAGGTGAGGAGGTGACACTGTCCTCTAATAACATATATTACAGAGGCTGCAGGCAGGAGAGGGGTACAGGCTGCTGGAAGGTGAGGAGGTGACACTGTCCTCTAATAACATATATTACAGAGGCTGCAGGCAGGAGAGGGGGTACAGGCTGCTGGAAGGTGAGGAGGTGACACTGTCCTCTAATAACATATATTACAGAGGCTGCAGGCAGGAGAGGGGGTACAGGCTGCTGGAAGGTGAGGAGGTGACACTGTCCTCTAATAACATATATTACAGAGGCTGCAGGCAGGAGAGGGGTACAGGCTGCTGGAAGGTGAGGAGGTGACACTGTCCTCTAATAACATATATTACAGAGAGGCTGCAGGCAGGAGAGGGGGTACAGGCTGCTGGAAGGTGAGGAGGTGACACTGTCCTATAATAACATATATTACAGAGGCTGCAGGCAGGAGAGGGGGTACAGGCTGCTGGAAGGTGAGGAGGTGACACTGTCCTCTAATAACATATATTACAGAGGCTGCAGGCAGGAGAGGGGTACAGGCTGCTGGAAGGTGAGGAGGTGACACTGTCCTCTAATAACATATATTACAGAGGCTGCAGGCAGGAGAGGGGTACAGGCTGCTGGAAGGTGAGGAGGTGACACTGTCCTCTAATAACATATATTACAGAGGCTGCAGGCAGGAGAGGGGGTACAGGCTGCTGGAAGGTGAGGAGATGACACTGTCCTCTAATAACATATATTACAGAGAGGCTGCAGGCAGGAGAGGGGGTACAGGCTGCTGGAAGGTGAGGAGGTGACACTGTCCTCTAATAACATATATTACAGAGGCTGCAGGCAGGAGAGGGGTACAGGCTGCTGGAAGGTGAGGAGGTGACACTGTCCTCTAATAACATATATTACAGAGGCTGCAGGCAGGAGAGGGGTACAGGCTGCTGGAAGGTGAGGAGGTGACACTGTCCTCTAATAACATATATTACAGAGGCTGCAGACAGGAGAGGGGGTACAGGCTGCTGGAAGGTGAGGAGGTGATACTGTCCTCTAATAACATATATTACAGAGAGGCTGCAGGCAGGAGAGGGGGTACAGACTGCTGGAAGGTGAGAAGGTGACACTGTCCTCTAATAACATATATTACAGAGGCTGCAGGCAGGAGAGGGGGTACAGGCTGCTGGAAGGTGAGGAGGTGACACTGTCCTCTAATAACATATATTACAGAGAGGCTGCAGGCAGGAGAGGGGGTACAGGCTGCTGGAAGGTGAGGGGGTGACACTGTCCTCTAATAACATATATTACAGAGGCTGCAGGCAGGAGAGGGGGTACAGGCTGCTGGAAGGTGAGGAGGTGACACTGTCCTCTAATAACATATATTACAGAGGCTGCAGGCAGGAGATGGGTACAGGCTGCTGGAAGGTGAGGAGGTGACACTGTCCTCTAATAACATATATTACAGAGGCTGCAGGCAGGAGAGGGGGGTACAGGCTGCTGGAAGGTGAGGAGGGGACACTGTCCTCTAATAACATATATTACAGAGGCTGCAGGCAGGAGAGGGGGTACAGGCTGCTGGAAGGTGAGGAGGTGACACTGTCCTCTAATAACATATATTACAGAGGCTGCAGGCAGGAGAGGGGTACAGGCTGATGGAAGGTGAGGAGGTGACACTGTCCTCTAATAACATATATTACAGAGGCTGCAGGCAGGAGAGGGGTACAGGCTGCTGGAAGGTGAGAGGGTGACACTGTCCTCTAATAACATATATTACAGAGGCTGCAGGCAGGAGAGGAGGTACAGGCTGCTGGAAGGTGAGGAGGTGACACTGTCCTCTAATAACATATATTACAGAGAGGCTGCAGGCAGGAGAGGGGTACAGGCTGCTGGAAGGTGAGGAGGTGACACTGTCCTCTAATAACATATATTACAGAGGCTGCAGGCAGGAGAGGGGGTACAGGCTGCTGGAAGGTGAGGAGGTGACACTGTCCTCTAATAACATATATTACAGAGAGGCTGCAGGCAGGAGAGGGGGTACAGGCTGCTGGAAGGTGAGGAGGTGACACTGTCCTCTAATAACATATATTACAGAGGCTGCAGGCAGGAGAGGGGGTACAGGCTGCTGGAAGGTGAGGGGGTGACACTGTCCTCTAATAACATATATTACAGAGAGGCTGCAGGCAGGAGAGGGGTACAGGCTGCTGGAAGGTGAGGAGGTGACACTGTCCTCTAATAACATATATTACAGAGGCTGCAGGCAGGAGAGGGGTACAGGCTGCTGGAAGGTGAGGGGGTGACACTGTCCTCTAATAACATATATTACAGAGGCTGCAGGCAGGAGAGGGGGTACAGGCTGCTGGAAGGTGAGGAGGTGACACTGTCCTCTAATAACATATATTACAGAGGCTGCAGGCAGGAGAGGGGGTACAGGCTGCTGGAAGGTGAGGAGGTGACACTGTCCTCTAATAACATATATTACAGAGGCTGCAGGCAGGAGAGGGGTACAGGCTGCTGGAAGGTGAGGAGGTGACACTGTCCTCTAATAACATATATTACAGAGGCTGCAGGCAGGAGAGGGGGTACAGGCTGCTGGAAGGTGAGGAGGTGACACTGTCCTCTAATAACATATATTACAGAGGCTGCAGACAGGAGAGGGGGTACAGGCTGCTGGAAGGTGAGGAGGTGACACTGTCCTCTAATAACATATATTACAGAGGCTGCAGGCAGGAGAGGGGGTACAGGCTGCTGGAAGGTGAGGAGGTGACACTGTCCTCTAATAACATATATTACAGAGGCTGCAGGCAGGAGAGGGGGTACAGGCTGCTGGAAGGTGAGGAGGTGACACTGTCCTCTAATAACATATATTACAGAGGCTGCAGGCAGGAGAGGGGGTACAGGCTGCTGGAAGGTGAGGAGGTGACACTGTCCTCTAATAACATATATTACAGAGAGGCTGCAGGCAGGAGAGGGGTACAGGCTGCTGGAAGGTGAGGAGGTGACACTGTCCTCTAATAACATATATTACAGAGGCTGCAGGCAGGAGAGGGGTACAGGCTGCTGGAAGGTGTGGAGGTGACACTGTCCTGTAATAACATATTACAGTCTTGGAGGTGACCACCCTTTGACCAGACTCTTTCCTGTAGACACCAGGTCTGGATAATGTCAGTGATCTATGACGTCCCATCCCCCGCTGGTGATAATACTGTAGAGGAGCATTATATAAGGAGGATGATGAATATATCTATATACTGATAATGAGGTGGGGCGGGGGAGGGGGTATTGCTTCCATATCAGCCCATGACCACTTATCAATGTTTAGACAGGACGGGCGGAGGACTCAGCAGAACCGGCACAAAGCAAACACTAATTAGATATCATTAGGAATTATTGTGTCTCCTGATAACGCTTATCACCGGCCGGCAGCCGCTGCTCCCAAACCAGCCGCAACAAACAGCATTTATTCTCCGGCACTTCACGCCAAATGTCAAAACGAGGGGGGGGGGCAGCATCCTGCGATGTATACAACAGGAGAGAGCAATCATCTGCAGAGAGGACAGTGGTGCAATAATCTGCAGGATATATCACTATGTATCTGTCAGGAGGTAGAGGAGCAATGTTCTGCAGATCTGTAGAGAGGTCAGTGGTGTAATAATCTGCAGGATATATCACTATGTATCTGTCAGGAGGTAGAGGAGCAATGTTCTGCAGATCTGTAGAGAGGTCAGGGGTGTAATAATCTGCAGGATATATCACTATATCTGTCAGGAGGTGGAGGAGCAATGTTCTGCAGATATGTAGAGAGGTCAGTGGTGTAATAATCTGCAGGATATATCACTATGTATCTGTCAGGAGGAGGAGCAATGTTCTGCAGATCTGTAGAGGGGTCAGTGGTGTAATAATCTGCAGGATATATCACTATGTATCTGTCAGGAGGTAGAGGAGCGATGTTCTGCAGATCTGTAGAGAGGTCAGTGGTGTAATAATCTGCAGGATATATCACTATGTATCTGTCAGGAGGTAGAGGAGCAATGTTCTGCAGATCTGTAGAGAGGTCAGGGGTGTAATAATCTGCAGGATATATCACTATGTATCTGTCAGGAGGTAGAGGAGCAATGTTCTGCAGATCTGTAGAGAGGTCAGTGGTGTAATAATCTGCAGGATATATCACTATGTATCTGTCAGGAGGTGGAGGAGCGATGTTCTGCAGATCTGTAGAGAGGTCAGTGCTGTAATAATCTGCAGGATATATCACTATGTATCTGTCAGGAGGTAGAGGAGCAATGTTCTGCAGATCTGTAGAGAGGTCAGGGGTGTAATAATCTGCAGGATATATCACTATGTATCTGTCAGGAGGTAGAGGAGCAATGTTCTGCAGATCTGTAGAGAGGTCAGTGGTGTAATAATCTGCAGGATATATCACTATGTATCTGTCAGGAGGTAGAGGAGCAATGTTCTGCAGATCTGTAGAGAGGTCAGTGGTGTAATAATCTGCAGGATATATCACTATGTGTCTGTCAGGAGGTAGAGGAGCAATGTTCTGCAGATCTGTAGAGAGGTCAGTGGTGTAATAATCTGCAGGATATATCACTATGTGTCTGTCAGGAGGTAGAGGAGCGATGTTCTGCAGATCTGTAGAGAGGTCAGTGGTGTAATAATCTGCAGGATATATCACTATGTATCTGTCAGGAGGTAGAGGAGCGATGTTCTGCAGATCTGTAGAGAGGTCAGTGGTGTAATAATCTGCAGGATATATCACTATGTATCTGTCAGGAGGTAGAGGTGCAATGTTCTGCAGATCTGTAGAGAGGTCAGTGGTGTAATAATCTGCAGGATATATCACTATAGATCTGCAGAACATTGCTCCTCTACCCCCTGACAGATACATAGTGATAGATCCTGCAGATTATTAAACCACTGACCTCTCTACAGATCTGCAGAACATTGCTCCTCTACCTACTGACAGATACATAGTGATATATCCTGCAGATTATTACACCACTGACCTCTCTACAGATCTGCAGAACATTGCTCCTCCACCTCCTGACAGATACATAGTGATATATCCTGCAGATTATTACACCACTGACCCCTCTACAGATCTGCAGAACATTGCTCCTCTACCTCCTGACAGATACATAGTGATAGATCCTGCAGATTATTACACCACTGTCCTCTCTACAGATCTGCAGAACATCGCTCCTCTACCTCCTGACAGATACATAGTGATATATCCTGCAGATTATTACACCACTGACCTCTCTACAGATCTGCAGAACATCGCTCCTCTACCTCCTGACAGATACATAGTGATATATCCTGCAGATTATTACACCACTGATCTCTCTACAGATCTGCAGAACATTGCTCCTCTACCTCCTGACAGACACATAGTGATATATCCTGCAGATTATTACACCACTGACCTCTCTACAGATCTGCAGAACATTGCTCCTCTACCTCCTGACAGATACATAGTGATATATCCTGCAGATTATTACACCACTGTCCTCTCTACAGATCTGCAGAACATCGCTACTCTACCTCCTGAGGTAGAGGAGCAATGTTCTGCAGATCTGTAGAGAGGTCAGTGGTGTAATAATCTGCAGGATATATCACTATGTATCTGTCAGGAGGTAGAGGAGCAATGTTCTGCAGATCTGTAGAGAGGTCAGTGGTGTAATAATCTGCAGGATATATCACTATGTATCTGTCAGGGGGTAGAGGAGCAATGTTCTGCAGATCTATAGAGAGGTCAGTGGTGTAATAATCTGCAGGATATATCACTATGTATCTGTCAGGAGGAGGAGCAATGTTCTGCAGATCTGTAGAGAGGTCAGTGGTGTAATACTCTGCAGGATATATCACTATGTATCTGTCAGGAGGTAGAGGAGCAATGTTCTGCAGATCTGTAGAGCGGTCAGTGGTGTAATAATCTGCAGGATATATCACTATGTATCTGTCAGGAGGAGGAGCAATGTTCTGCAGATCTGTAGAGAGGTCAGTGGTGTAATACTCTGCAGGATATATCACTATGTATCTGTCAGGAGGTAGAGGAGCAATGTTCTGCAGATCTGTAGAGCGGTCAGTGGTGTAATAATCTGCAGGATATATCACTATGTATCTGTCAGGGGGTAGAGGAGCAATGTTCTGCAGATCTGTAGAGAGGTCAGTGGTGTAATAATCTGCAGGATATATCACTATGTATCTGTCAGGGGGTAGAGGAGCAATGTTCTGCAGATCTGTAGAGAGGTCAGTGGTGTAATAATCTGCAGGATATATCACTATGTATCTGTCAGGAGGTGGAGGAGCGATGTTCTGCAGATCTGTAGAGAGGTCAGTGGTGTAATAATCTGCAGGATATATCACTATGTACCTGTCAGGAGGTGGAGGAGCGATGTTCTGCAGATCTGTAGAGAGGTCAGTGGTGTAATAATCTGCAGCATATATCACTATGTATCTGTCAGGAGGTAGAGGAGCGATGTTCTGCAGATCTGTAGAGAGGTCAGTGGTGTAATAATCTGCAGGATATATCACTATGTATCTGTCAGGAGGTAGAGGAGCAATGTTCTGCAGATCTGTAGAGAGGTCAGTGGTGTAATAATCTGCAGGATATATCACTATGTATCTGTCAGGAGGTAGAGGAGCAATGTTCTGCAGATCTCTAGAGAGGTCAGTGGTGTAATAATCTGCAGGATATATCACTATGTATCTGTCAGGAGGTGGAGGAGCAATGTTCTGCAGATCTGTAGAGAGGTCAGTGGTGTAATAATCTGCAGGATATATCACTATGTATCTGTCAGGAGGTAGAGGAGCGATGTTCTGCAGATCTGTAGAGGGGTCAGTGGTGTAATAATCTGCAGGATATATCACTATGTATCTGTCAGGAGGAGGAGCAATGTTCTGCAGATCTGTAGAGGGGTCAGTGGTGTAATAATCTGCAGGATATATCACTATGTATCTGTCAGGAGGAGGAGCAATGTTCTGCAGATCTGTAGAGAGGTCAGCGGTGTAATAATCTGCAGGATATATCACTATGTATCTGTCAAGAGGTAGAGGAGCGATGTTCTGCAGATCTGTAGAGAGGTCAGTGGTGTAATAATCTGCAGGATATATCACTATGTACCTGTCAGGAGGTAGAGGAGCAATGTTCTGCAGATCTGTAGAGAGGTCAGTGGTGTAATAATCTGCAGGATATATCACTATGTATCTGTCAGGAGGTAGAGGAGCAATGTTCTGCAGATCAGTAGAGAGGTCAGTGGTGTAATAATCTGCAGGATATATCACTATGTATCTGTCAGGAGGTAGAGGAGCGATGTTCTGCAGATCTGTAGAGAGGTCTGTGGTGTAATAATCTGCAGGATATATCACTATGTATCTGTCAGGAGGTAGAGGAGCAATGTTCTGCAGATCTGTAGAGGTCAGTGGTGTAATAATCTGCAGGATATATCACTATGTATCTGTCAGGAGGTAGAGGAGCAATGTTCTGCAGATCTGTAGAGAGGTCAGTGGTGTAATAATCTGCAGGATATATCACTATGTATCTGTCAGGAGGTAGAGGAGCAATGTTCTGCAGATCAGTAGAGAGGTCAGTGGTGTAATAATCTGCAGGATATATCACTATGTATCTGTCAGGAGGTAGAGGAGCGATGTTCTGCAGATCTGTAGAGACGTCTGTGGTGTAATAATCTGCAGGATATATCACTATGTATCTGTCAGGAGGTGGAGGAGAAATGTTCTGCAGATCTGTAGAGAGGTCTGTGGTGTAATAATCTGCAGGATATATCACTATGTATCTGTCAGGAGGTGGAGGAGCAATGTTCTGCAGATCTGTAGAGAGGTCAGTGGTGTAATAATCTGCAGGATATATCACTATGTATCTGTCAGGAGGTAGAGGAGCGATGTTCTGCAGATCTGTAGAGAGGTCAGTGGTGTAATAATCTCCAGGATATATCACTATGTATCTGTCAGGAGGTAGAGGAGCAATGTTCTGCAGATCTGTAGAGGTCAGTGGTGTAATAATCTGCAGGATATATCACTATGTATCTGTCAGGAGGTAGAGGAGCAATGCTCTGCAGATCTGTAGAGGTCAGTGGTGTAATAATCTGCAGGATATATCACTATGTATCTGTCAGGAGGTAGAGGAGCAATGCTCTGCAGATCTGTAGAGGTCAGTGGTGTAATAATCTGCAGGATATATCACTATGTATCTGTCAGGAGGTGGAGGAGCAATGTTCTGCAGATCTGTAGAGAGGTCAGTGGTGTAATAATCTGCAGGATATATCACTATGTACCTGTCAGGAGGTAGAGGAGCAATGTTCTGCAGATCTGTAGAGAGGTCAGTGGTGTAATAATCTGCAGGATATATCACTATGTATATGTCAGGAGGTAGAGGAGCGATGTTCTGCAGATCTGTAGAGAGGTCAGTGGTGTAATAATCTGCAGGATATATCACTATGTATCTGTCAGGAGGTAGAGGAGCGATGTTCTGCAGATCTGTAGAGAGGTCAGTGGTGTAATAATCTGCAGGATATATCACTATGTATCTGTCAGGAGGTAGAGGAGCAATGTTCTGCAGATCTGTAGAGAGGTCAGTGGTGTAATAATCTGCAGAATGTATCACTATGTATCTGTCAGGAGGTAGAGGAGCGATGTTCTGCAGATCTGTAGAGAGGTCAGTGGTGTAATAATCTGCAGGATATATCACTATGTACCTGTCAGGAGGTAGAGGAGCAATGTTCTGCAGATCTGTAGAGAGGTCAGTGGTGTAATAATCTGCAGGATATATCACTATGTATCTGTCAGGAGGTAGAGGAGCGATGTTCTGCAGATCTGTAGAGAGGTCAGTGGTGTAATAATCTGCAGGATATATCACTATGTATCTGTCAGGAGGTAGAGGAGCAATGTTCTGCAGATCTGTAGAGAGGTCAGTGGTGTAATAATCTGCAGGATATATCACTATGTATCTGTCAGGAGGAGGAGCAATGTTCTGCAGATCTCTAGAGAGGTCAGTGGTGTAATAATCTGCGGGATATATCACTATGTATCTGTCAGGAGGTAGAGGAGCGATGTTCTGCAGATCTGTAGAGAGGTCAGTGGTGTAATAATCTGCAGGATATATCACTATGTATCTGTCAGGAGGTGGAGGAGCAATGTTCTGCAGATCTGTAGAGAGGTCAGTGGTGTAATAATCTGCAGGATATATCACTATGTATCTGTCAGGAGGAGGAGCAATGTTCTGCAGATCTGTAGAGGGGTCAGGGGTGTAATAATCTGCAGGATATATCACTATGTATTGTCAGGAGGTAGAGGAGCAATGTTCTGCAGATCTCTAGAGAGGTCAGTGGTGTAATAATCTGCAGGATATATCACTATGTATCTGTCAGGAGGTGGAGGAGCAATGTTCTGCAGATCTGTAGAGAGGTCAGTGGTGTAATAATCTGCGGGATATATCACTATGTATCTGTCAGGAGGTAGAGGAGCAATGTTCTGCAGATCTGTAGAGGTCAGTGGTGTAATAATCTGCAGGATATATCACTATGTGTCTGTCAGGAGGTAGAGGAGCGATGTTCTGCAGATCTGTAGAGAGGTCAGTGGTGTAATAATCTGCAGGATATATCACTATGTATTGTCAGGAGGTAGAGGAGCAATGTTCTGCAGATCTGTAGAGAGGTCAGTGGTGTAATAATCTGCAGGATATATCACTATGTATCTGTCAGGAGGTGGAGGAGCAATGTTCTGCAGATCTGTAGAGAGGTCAGTGGTGTAATAATCTGCGGGATATATCACTATGTATCTGTCAGGAGGTAGAGGAGCAATGTTCTGCAGATCTGTAGAGGTCAGTGGTGTAATAATCTGCAGGATATATCACTTTGTATCTGTCAGGAGGTAGAGGAGCAATGTTCTGCAGATCTGTAGAGAGGTCAGTGGTGTAATAATCTGCAGGATATATCACTATGTGTCTGTCAGGAGGTAGAGGAGCGATGTTCTGCAGATCTGTAGAGAGGTCAGTGGTGTAATAATCTGCAGGATATATCACTATGTATCTGTCAGGAGGTAGAGGAGCAATGTTCTGCAGATCTGTAGAGGTCAGTGGTGTAATAATCTGCAGGATATATCACTATGTATCTATCAGGAGGTAGAGGAGCAATGTTCTGCAGATCTGTAGAGAGGTCAGTGGTGTAATACTCTGCAGGATATATCACTATGTATCTGTCAGGGGGTAGAGGAGCAATGTTCTGCAGATCTGTAGAGAGGTCAGTGGTGTAATAATCTGCAGGATATATCACTATGTATCTGTCAGGAGGTAGAGGAGCGATGTTCTGCAGATCTGTAGAGAGGTCAGTGGTGTAATAATCTGCGGGATATATCACTATGTATCTGTCAGGAGGTAGAGGAGCAATGTTCTGCAGATCTGTAGAGGTCAGTGGTGTAATAATCTGCAGGATATATCACTATGTGTCTGTCAGGAGGTAGAGGAGCGATGTTCTGCAGATCTGTAGAGAGGTCAGTGGTGTAATAATCTGCAGAATATATCACTATGTATCTGTCAGGAGGTAGAGGAGCAATGTTCTGCAGATCTGTAGAGAGGTCAGTGGTGTAATAATCTGCAGGATATATCACTATGTATCTGTCAGGAGGTAGAGGAGCGATGTTCTGCAGATCTGTAGAGAGGTCAGTGGTGTAATAATCTGCAGAATATATCACTATGTATCTGTCAGGAGGTAGAGGAGCGATGTTCTGCAGATCTGTAGAGAGGTCAGTGGTGTAATAATCTGCAGGATATATCACTATGTATCTGTCAGGAGGTAGAGGAGCAATGTTCTGCAGATCTGTAGAGAGGTCAGTGGTGTAATAATCTGCAGGATATATCACTATGTATCTGTCAGGAGGTAGAGGAGCAATGTTCTGCAGATCTGTAGAGAGGTCAGTGGTGTAATAATCTGCAGGATATATCACTATGTATCTGTCAGGAGGTAGAGGAGCAATGTTCTGCAGATCTGTAGAGAGGTCAGTGGTGTAATAATCTGCAGGATATATCACTATGTATCTGTCAGGAGGTAGAGGAGCAATGCTCTGCAGATCTGTAGAGAGGTCAGTGGTGTAATAATCTGCAGGATATATCACTATGTATCTGTCAGGAGGTGGAGGAGCAATGTTCTGCAGATCTGTAGGGAGGTCAGTGGTGTAATAATCTGCAGGATATATCACTATGTATCTGTCAGGAGGTAGAGGAGCAATGTTCTGCAGATCTGTAGAGAGGTCAGTGGTGTAATAATCTGCAGGATATATCACTATGTACCTGTCAGGAGGTAGAGGAGCAATGTTCTGCAGATCTGTAGAGAGGTCAGTGCTGTAATAATCTGCAGGATATATCACTATGTATCTGTCAGGAGGTAGAGGAGCAATGTTCTGCAGATCTGTAGAGAGGTCAGTGGTGTAATAATCTGCAGGATATATCACTATGTATCTGTCAGGAGGTAGAGGAGCAATGTTCTGCAGATCTGTAGAGGTCAGTGGTGTAATAATCTGCAGGATATATCACTATGTATCTGTCAGGAGGTAGAGGAGCAATGTTCTGCAGATCTGTAGAGAGGTCAGTGGTGTAATAATCTGCAGGATATATCACTATGTATCTGTCAGGAGGTGTAGAGAGGTCAGTGGTGTAATAATCTGCAGGATATATCACTATGTATTGTCAGGAGGTAGAGGAGCAATGTTCTGCAGATCTGTAGAGGTCAGTGGTGTAATAATTTGCAGGATATATCACTATGTATCTGTCAGGAGGTAGAGGAGCAATGTTCTGCAGATCTGTAGAGTGGTCAGTGGTGTAATAATCTGCAGGATATATCACTATGTATCTGTCAGGAGGTGGAGGAGCAATGTTCTGCAGATCTGTAGAGAGGTCAGTGGTGTAATAATCTGCAGGATATATCACTATGTATCTGTCAGGAGGTGTAGAGAGGTCAGTGGTGTAATAATCTGCAGGATATATCACTATGTATTGTCAGGAGGTAGAGGAGCAATGTTCTGCAGATCTGTAGAGGTCAGTGGTGTAATAATCTGCAGGATATATCACTATGTATCTGTCAGGAGGTAGAGGAGCAATGTTCTGCAGATCTGTAGAGAGGTCAGTGGTGTAATAATCTGCAGGATATATCACTATGTATCTGTCAGGAGGTGTAGAGAGGTCAGTGGTGTAATAATCTGCAGGATATATCACTATGTATCTGTCAGGAGGTAGAGGAGCAATGTTCTGCAGATCTGTAGAGAGGTCAGTGGTGTAATAATCTGCAGGATATATCACTATGTATTGTCAGGAGGTAGAGGAGCAATGTTCTGCAGATCTGTAGAGGTCAGTGGTGTAATAATCTGCAGGATATATCACTATGTATCTGTCAGGAGGTAGAGGAGCAATGTTCTGCAGATCTGTAGAGAGGTCAGTGGTGTAATAATCTGCAGGATATATCACTATGTATCTGTCAGGAGGTGTAGAGAGGTCAGTGGTGTAATAATCTGCAGGATATATCACTATGTATTGTCAGGAGGTAGAGGAGCAATGTTCTGCAGATCTGTAGAGGTCAGTGGTGTAATAATTTGCAGGATATATCACTATGTATCTGTCAGGAGGTAGAGGAGCAATGTTCTGCAGATCTGTAGAGTGGTCAGTGGTGTAATAATCTGCAGGATATATCACTATGTATCTGTCAGGAGGTGGAGGAGCAATGTTCTGCAGATCTGTAGAGAGGTCAGTGGTGTAATAATCTGCAGGATATATCACTATGTATCTGTCAGGAGGTAGAGGAGCAATGTTCTGCAGATCTGTAGAGAGGTCAGTGGTGTAATAATCTGCAGGATATATCACTATGTATCTGTCAGGAGGTAGAGGAGCAATGTTCTGCAGATCTCTAGAGAGGTCAGTGGTGTAATAATCTGCAGGATATATCACTATGTATCTGTCAGGAGGTGGAGGAGCAATGTTCTGCAGATCTGTAGAGAGGTCAGTGGTGTAATAATCTGCAGGATATATCACTATGTATCTGACAGGAGGTAGAGGAGCAATGTTCTGCAGATCTGTAGAGAGGTCAGTGGTGTAATAATCTGCAGGATATATCACTATGTATCTGTCAGGAGGTGGAGGAGCGATGTTCTGCAGATCTGTAGAGAGGTCAGTGGTGTAATACTCTGCAGAATATATCACTATGTACCTGTCAGGAGGTGGAGGAGCAATGTTCTGCAGTTCTGTAGAGCGTCAGTGGTGTAATAATCTGCAGGATATATCACTATGTACCTGTCAGGAGGTGGAGGAGCAATGCTCTGCAGATCTGTAGAGAGGTCAGTGGTGTAATAATCTGCAGGATATATCACTATGTATCTGTCAGGAGGTAGAGGAGCGATGTTCTGCAGATCTGTAGAGAGGTCAGTGGTGTAATAATCTGCAGGATATATCACTATGTATCTGTCAGGAGGTAGAGGAGCAATGTTCTGCAGATCTGTAGAGAGGTCAGTGGTGTAATAATCTGCAGGATATATCACTATGTATCTGTCAGGAGGTAGAGGAGCAATGTTCTGCAGATCTGTAGAGAGGTCAGTGGTGTAATAATCTGCAGGATATATCAGTATGTATCTGTCAGGAGGTGGAGGAGCGATGTTCTGCAGATCTGTAGAGAGGTCAGTGGTGTAATAATCTGCAGGATATATCACTATGTATCTGTCAGGAGGTAGAGGAGCAATGTTCTGCAGATCTGTAGAGAGGTCAGTGGTGTAATAATCTGCAGGATATATCACTATGTATCTGTCAGGAGGTAGAGGAGCAATGTTCTGCAGATCTGTAGAGAGGTCAGTGGTGTAATAATCTGCAGGATATATCACTATGTATCTGTCAGGAGGTAGAGGAGCAATGTTCTGCAGATCTGTAGAGAGGTCAGTGGTGTAATAATCTGCAGGATATATCACTATGTATCTGTCAGGAGGTAGAGGAGCAATGTTCTGCAGATCTGTAGAGAGGTCAGGGGTGTAATAATCTGCAGGATATATCACTATGTATCTGTCAGGAGGTAGAGGAGCAATGTTCTGCAGATCTGTAGAGAGGTCAGTGGTGTAATAATCTGCAGGATATATCACTATGTATCTGTCAGGAGGTGGAGGAGCAATGTTCTGCAGATCTGTAGAGAGGTCAGTGGTGTAATAATCTGCAGGATATATCACTATGTATCTGTCAGGAGGTAGAGGAGCAATGTTCTGCAGATCTGTAGAGAGGTCAGTGGTGTAATAATCTGCAGGATATATCACTATGTATCTGTCAGGAGGTAGAGGAGCAATGTTCTGCAGATCTGTAGAGAGGTCAGTGGTGTAATAATCTGCAGGATATATCACTATGTATCTGTCAGGAGGTGGAGGAGCAATGTTCTGCAGATCTGTAGAGAGGTCAGTGGTGTAATAATCTGCAGGATATATCACTATGTATCTGTCAGGAGGTGTAGAGAGGTCAGTGGTGTAATAATCTGCAGGATATATCACTATGTATTGTCAGGAGGTAGAGGAGCAATGTTCTGCAGATCTGTAGAGGTCAGTGGTGTAATAATCTGCAGGATATATCACTATGTATCTGTCAGGAGGTAGAGGAGCAATGCTCTGCAGATCTGTAGAGGTCAGTGGTGTAATAATCTGCAGGATATATCACTATGTATCTGTCAGGAGGTAGAGGAGCAATGTTCTGCAGATCTGTAGAGAGGTCAGTGGTGTAATAATCTGCAGGATATATCACTATGTATCTGTCAGGAGGTAGAGGAGCAATGTTCTGCAGATCTGTAGAGAGGTCAGTGGTGTAATAATCTGCAGGATATATCACTATGTATCTGTCAGGAGGTAGAGGAGCAATGTTCTGCAGATCTGTAGAGAGGTCAGTGGTGTAATAATCTGCAGGATATATCACTATGTATCTGTCAGGAGGTAGAGGAGCAATGTTCTGCAGATCTGTAGAGAGGTCAGTGGTGTAATAATCTGCAGGATATATCACTATGTATCTGACAGGAGGTAGAGGAGCAATGTTCTGCAGATCTGTAGAGAGGTCAGTGGTGTAATAATCTGCAGGATATATCACTATGTATCTGTCAGGAGGTGGAGGAGCAATGTTCTGCAGATCTGTAGAGAGGTCAGTGGTGTGATACTCTGCAGACACTTTTTGTGCTGTCGGCAGTTTTGCGTTGGGGTGAGTTGTCTGGGCACAGGGTGTAGTGTCGGTTCAGGTGCATGTAGAGCGGACGTGGTCCTAGGACACACTGTACACAGGGGGCGCTCTTGTAATGGTGATGGCTGTTCTCAGTATATATATATGAGGGTGTACAGCCGTATACTCATACAAGCCGATGGGGTGATTCAAACATCCGTTTTTACGGACCTGACTCTATGATTAATGTCCACGTTCCTATTCACTGACAGCAGGCAGAGATGTTGAAAATGGTGAAGAAAAAAACAAAGTGTATTAGAAAGTTGCAGAACTGTTCATTGTACGATGATGAAGCTTCATGTTTGGGACACCGGCCCTTTAAGGATGGACTCCCAGTATCCGCGGAGCGCAGGTCTCCGCTTACTGGACACAACGGCGCCAACATTCTCGGATCATTACGGTTCTGTCCGGTGCGCTGGGATAATAACCATAGTATGAAGGCGAGAGAGCAGCGTTTCAGGGGACGGGCGCCGCTTCTCGTTGTGTTAGACCTGCTAAGAATAAAAGGCCGCAACCTGCGCGGGAACAAACCAATGACCGGGGGACACGTGGCGAACGATACGTAAACATGACCGGACGAGGGAACGCCGGCTCCGATGGAAGAACCGCTGCTCCGGGCGACGACCAAACCAAAATACAAAAGTCTCCCGTCCAGAAAGTCTTTGGTTGAACTAGAATAAGAGGCGGGAACGAACGTCTGTAGTCACATGATGCGCCCGCGCCGCGATTTACCAACCGCAAACCCCCCAACTGCTGTAGGATTATAACGAGACGTGCAGTGACCAGCCATGACCACTAGGTGGCAGCAGAGGCATCGTTATATCTATAATGTATCAGTGTATATATGTGTATGCGCTCGTCTCTTTATTTATGGCCATCACATCTACATCCCACGAAACGGAGACAAGCCAGGCGGCAGCGGAAACATCACAAGGGTCTGCGCCGACCAGGAGGACACGAAGACATGAAATGCTAATAAAAGTACGGAGTTATGAGTGAGTGCAGCTCTGGCTGTGACTGGAGTATAGGACACCATGTAACCTCTGAATTGTGACTGCAGCTCTGGATGTGATTGCAGCTCTAGATGTAACTGGGGTATAAAACATTATGTAACAGCAGTATTGTGACTGCAGCTCTGGATGCGATTGCTGCATAAGATAGAATATAACAGCAGAATTGTGACTGCAGCTCTGGATGTGACTGGAGTAGAAGACAATGTAACAGCAGAATTGTGACTGCAGCTCTGGATGTGACTGGAGTAGAAGACAACAGTTGCTCCGGTGGACGTCTGCTGCGTCCTGAAGAGCTGACAATCCAGAGGTCTAGGACAGGTAATTATACATCTATTTCGGATGTTGTTATTATAGGAATAATGGGGGCAGGTTGTTGATCTGGGGGGCTCCAACCAGGGGTGAATAACCGGATAATTGCGTAGTGTACGGGACCCCTGTGCCATTTCCATAGAGACCTGAAATGATCCGCAACCAAAGTACAGCCTCTCCCATCCTGCGTAATTACAATGAACAGCTTGTGTAGTGACTTGTGCCTCACGCATTCCAGCCGCCCATCCACCCCGTCGTTCCCACAACAACAGTGAAGCCTCTCATCAAACAGGATCAGACGTACAAGGCGGCGGCGGTCCCATTATACTCGCAGGAAGTGACAACAGCTGAGCCTGAAGCATCTGATATATGATATCAACACACTGCAGCGCCCCCCAGAGGACAACAAATCATGAAATGAGTTATGGGGTTACCTGCCATTCGCTTGACTCCTGTGACCTTATGGATGTGACTTTATATCTTAGTAGTATGACATAAAACATTTCACAACAGGCCATAAAGTGAGATGGTGTTGGTTGGCCAGTCAGGTTTGTTTGTCTGTCATGCTGACATCTAGTGGCCAATATGAGTACTGCAGTTAAGCTGCTATAGTTTGAGGATCCTACTGCTTACAGCACACAATACGGGTCAGCAGAACCCAGCAATGGAGCGGGTAGAGGCGGCAGCGCGGATATCACAGACCGTGTCCTCACCTCCAGGCCACAAGGAACTCGCTCATCAGGGAAGTTTGCTCTGCATTTGCAAACAGGAATGTTTGTCCAATATTTGCAAGTCACAGCAATTTGCCTTGGGGCCACATAATGCCGATTCTATTCTCATGTGAACGTTTTCCCTACTCACACAGCGGGAGCCTCAGCCGGGATGAGACACAGGGAGACAGTGTGTGTATATAGCGGCTTATTGACAGGCAAACATGATGGGGATGTAAATATGCCCCCCCCCCCATTCATATACTTAATGTCTACAGAGCGATGACATCACCAATGAAAACCATCAAGAGAGGGAGCGGGAGAGATGAGCAGACAAGACGTCTGTATCTATTACACAGTGGACCAGGACTGATATCACCGGGCGTGGATGTAAACCCCACAGCGGGACCCAAGTCTACTATAATTATATTGCGAGGTGACATCTAGTCTAGAGACCTTGCTGACCATCAGCCATAACAGTCTTCTGACACCTTGTCCTGCCTCCGGGTGGCGACGTTCGATTTTATTGTTGCACAGTGGAAGTGCCGAGATATTAGTGGACTGGGCCTAATACCCCAAGGCGGGAATTTAAACCACACTGCGGGACCTGACAATCTATTGTATTCTTAATAATTGGGAAGATATGCCCATAATTATTAGACCGGGCACTGCAGAGATACCAATAGACTGCAGATGCCGGACCTGGTGCAGTTGGAGGTTAGTTACCCCCAAACCAAATTTACAGCCTTAATGGCATATATGTTCTGGGGAAGAGTATGGAAGAGGTTTGGTCAGCCTCAATAGTGCCACATAATTATAAGATTGGCAGGGTGTAGAGGAGGAGGGGTCAGCCTCAATAGTACCATATAATTATAAGATAAGCAGGGGCGTGGCAGGGTGTAGAGGAGTAGTGGTCAGCCTCAATAGTAGCATATAACTAAGATAAGCAGGGGCGTGGCAGGGTGTAGAGGAGGAGTGGTCAGCCTCAATAGTACCACCTAATAATAAGATAAGCAGGGGCGTGGCAGGGTGTAGAGGAGTGGTCAGCTTCAATAGTACCATATAACTAAGATAAGTAGGGGCGTGGCAGGTTGTAATGGAGGAGTGGTCAGCTTCAATAGTACCATATAACTAAGATAAGCAGGGGCGTGGCAGGTTGTAATGGAGGAGTGGTCAGCTTCAATAGTACCATATAACTAAGATAAGCAGGGGCGTGGCAGGTTGTAATGGAGGAGTGGTCAGCCTCAATAGTACCATATAACTAAGATAAGCAAGGGCGTGGCAGAGTGCCAAGGAGGAGTGGTCAGCCTCAATAGTACCATATAACTATAAGATAAGCAGGGGCGTGGCAGGATGTAGAGGAGGAGTGGTCAGCCTCAATAGTACCATATAACTATAAGATAAGCAGGGCGTGGCAGGGTGTAGAGGAGTGGTCAGTCTCAATAGTACAATATAATTATAAGATAAGCAGGGGCGTGGCAGGCTGTAGAGGAGGAGTGGTCAGCCTCAATAGTACCATATAACAATAAGATAAGCAGGGGCGTGGCAGGGTGTAGAGGAGTGGTCAGCTTCAATAGTACCATATAATTATAAGATAAGCAGGGGCGTGGCAGGGTGTAGAGGAGAAGTGGTCAGCCTCAATAGTACCATATAACTATAAGATAAGCAGGGGTGTGGCAGGGTGTAGAGTAAGAGTGGTCAGCCTCAATAGTACCATATAATTATAAGATAAGCAGGGGCGTGGCAGGGTGTAGAAGAGGAGTGGTCAGCCTCAATAGTAGCATATAACTATAAGATAAGCAGGGCGTGGCAGGGTGTAGAGGAGGAGTGGTCAGTCTCAATAGTACCATATAATTATAAGATAAGCAGGGGCGTGGCAGGGTGTAGAGGAGGAGTGGTCAGCCTCAATAGTACCATATAATTATAAGATAAGCAGGGGCGTGGCAGGGTGTAGAGAAGGAGTGGTCAGCCTTAATAGTACCATATAATTATAAGATAAGCATGGGCGTGGCAGGGTGTAGAGGAGGAGTGGTTAGCCTCAATAGTACCATATAATTATAATATAAGCAGGGGCGTGGCAGGGTGTAGAGGAGGAGTGGTCAGCCTCAATAGTACCATATAATTATAAGATAAGCAGGGGCGTGGCAGGGTGTAGAGGAGGAGTGGTCAGCCTCAATAGTACCATATAATTATAAGATAAGCAGGGGCGTGGCAGGGTGTAGAGGAGGAGTGGTCAGCCTCAATAGTACCATATAACTATAAGATAAGCAGGGGTGTGGCAGGGTGTAGAGGAGGAGTGGTCAGCCTCAATAGTACCATATAACTAAGATAAGCAGGGGCGTGACAGGGTGTAGAGGAGGAGTGGTCAGCCTCAATAGTACCATATAATTATAAGATAAGCAGGGGCGTGGCAGGGTTTAGAGGAGGAGTGGTCAGCCTCAATAGTACCATATAATTAGAAGATAAGCAGGGGTGTGGCAGGGTGTAGAGGAGGAGTGGTCAGCCTCAATAGTACCATATAATTATAACATAAGCAGGGGCGTGACAGGGTGTAGAGGAGGAGTGGTCAGCCTCAATAGTAGCATATAACTATAAGATAAGCAGGGCGTGGCAGGGTGTAGAGGAGGAGTGGTCAGCCTCAATAGTACCATATAACTATAAGATAAGCAGGGGTGTGGCAGGGTGTAGAGGAGGAGTGGTCAGCCTCAATAGTACCATATAACTAAGATAAGCAGGGGCGTGGCAGGGTGTAGAGGAGGAGTGGTCAGCCTCAATAGTACCATATAATTATAAGATAAGCAGGGGCGTGGCAGGGTGTAGAGGAGGAGTGGTTAGCCTCAATAGTACCATATAATTATAAGATAAGCAGGGGCGTAGCAGGGTGTAGAGGAGGAGTGGTCAGCCTCAATAGTACCATATAATTATAAGATAAGCATGGGCGTGGCAGGGTGTAGAGGAGGAGTGGTCAGCCTCAATAGTAGCATATAACTATAAGATAAGCAGGGACGTAGCAGGGTGTAGAGGAGGAGTGGTCAGCCTCAATAGTAGCATATAACTATAAGATAAGCAGGGCGTGGCAGGGTGTAGAGGAGGAGTGGTCAGCCTCAATAGTACCATATAATTATAAGATAAGCAGGGGCGTAGCAGGGTGTAGAGGAGGAGTGGTCAGCCTCAATAGTACCATATAATTATAAGATAAGCATGGGCGTGGCAGGGTGTAGAGGAGGAGTGGTCAGCCTCAATAGTAGCATATAACTATAAGATAAGCAGGGCGTGGCAGGGTGTAGAGGAGGAGTGGTCAGCCTCAATAGTACCATATAACTAAGATAAGCAGGGGCGTGGCAGGGTGTAGAGGAGGAGTGGTCAGCCTCAATAGTACCATATAATAAGATAAGCAGGGGCGTGGCAGGGTGTAGAGGAGGAGTGGTCAGCCTCAATAGTACCATATAATTATAAGATAAGCAGGGGCGTAGCAGGGTGTAGAGGAGAAGTGGTCAGCCTCAATAGTACCATATAACTATAAGATAAGCAGGGGCGTAGCAGGGTGTAGAGGAGGAGTGGTCAGCCTCAATAGTACCATATAATTATAAGATAAGCATGGGCGTGGCAGGGTGTAGAGGAGGAGTGGTCAGCCTCAATAGTAGCATATAACTATAAGATAAGCAGGGACGTAGCAGGGTGTAGAGGAGGAGTGGTCAGCCTCAATAGTAGCATATAACTATAAGATAAGCAGGGCGTGGCAGGGTGTAAAGGAGGAGTGGTCAGCCTCAATAGTACCATATAATTATAAGATAAGCAGGGGCGTGGCAGGGTGTAGAGGAGGAGTGGTCAGCCTCAATAGTACCATATAACTATAAGATAAGCAGGGCGTGGCAGGGTGTAGAGGAGGAGTGGTCAGCCTCAATAGTAGCATATAACTATAAGATAAGCAGGGCGTGGCAGGGTGTAGAGGAGGAGTGGTCAGCCTCAATAGTACCATATAACTATAAGATAAGCAGGGCGTGGCAGGGTGTAGAGGAGGAGTGGTCAGCCTCAATAGTACCATATAACTATAAGATAAGCAGGGCGTGGCAGGGTGTAAAGGAGGAGTGGTCAGCCTCAATAGTACCATATAATTATAAGATAAGCAGGGGCGTGGCAGGGTGTAGAGGAGGAGTGGTCAGCCTCAATAGTACCATATAATTATAAGATAAGCAGGGGCGTGGCAGGGTGTAGAGGAGGAGTGGTCAGCCTCAATAGTACCATATAACTATAAGATAAGCAGGGCGTGGCAGGGTGTAGAGGAGGAGTGGTCAGCCTCAATAGTACCATATAACTATAAGATAAGCAGGGCGTGGCAGGGTGTAAAGGAGGAGTGGTCAGCCTCAATAGTACCATATAATTATAAGATAAGCAGGGGCGTGGCAGGGTGTAGAGGAGGAGTGGTCAGCCTCAATAGTACCATATAATTATAAGATAAGCATGGGCGTGGCAGGGTGTAGAGGAGTGGTCAGCCTCAATAGTAGCATATAACTATAAGATAAGCAGGGCGTGGCAGGGTGTAGAGGAGGAGTGGTCAGCCTCAGTTGTACGACATATTCATCAGATAAGCAGGGGCTTATCACTATCCTGTACCCCAAGCGTCAGTGTGTCATTAGCCTGTACCCAGAGTGTCAGTGTCTCGTTATGCTGTACCCAGAGTGTCAGCGCATCATCATCCTGTACCCCAAGTGTCAGCGTGTCATCTTGTACCCCAAGTGTCAGCGTCATCATCTTGTACCCCAAGTGTCAGCGTGTCATCATCTTGTACCCCAAGTGTCAGCGTCATCATCCTGTACCCCAAGTGTTCGTGTATCATTATCCTGTACCCCAAGTGTCATTATCCTGTACCCCAAGTGTCATTATCCTGTACCCCAAGTGTCATTATCCTGTACCCCAAGTGTCATTATCCTGTACCCCAAGTGTCATTATCCTGTACCCCAAGTGTCATTATCCTGTACCCCAAGTGTCATTATCCTGTACCCCAAGTGTCATTATCCTGTACCCCAAGTGTCAGCGTCGTCATCCTGTACCCCGTGTGTGTATACAGCCGCTGACCATCTTGAGAACATGGGGTGCTTTTCCTGTGAGATGTCGGGGTGTCGCATGGATTAGCGGGTAGAGGTCTCGGCACAGAATATAATTGTGGATGGACTTACAGAATCCCAGACACTATAAGCACCGGGTGTAAAACATGAAGCGCCCGCTGTTGAGCCCCCGGGGAGGGGGGGGCGCTGTCAGTTTGGCAGGACCAGGACCCATCATCCAGTATAAAACAGGGCGCTGCTGTCCGGGGCACAGGGAGAACAAGCGTTACATAGCAGTTAGCGGGTGGAGAAGGGGGCACAGCCGCAGAAACCCCCCAGTCCTCCCGGCAGGAAACATCACACACATTTATATTCTAAACTAATCACAGAAATTCAGCGCCCGGCGATCACCGCTTATCTCCACAAAATCAACATGAACTTCATATCATTATAATCTCCGGGGCGTTATACCATTATAATCTCCGGGGCGTTATACCATTATAATCGCCGGTGCGTTATACCATTATAATCTCCGGAGCGTTAGACCATTATAATCTACGGGGCGTTAGACCATTATAATCTCCGGAGCGTTAGACCATTATAATCTACGGGGCGTTAGACCATTATAATCTACGGGGCGTTAGACCATTATAATCTCCGGGGCGTTATACCATTATAATCTCCGGGGCGTTATACCATTATAATCTCCGGGGCGTTATACCATTATAATCTCCGGGGCGTTATACCATTATAATCTCCGGGGCGTTATATCATTACAATCTCCGGCGCGTTATACCATTACAATCTCCGGGGCGTTATACCATTACAATCTCCGGGGCGTTATACCATTATAATCTACGGCGCGTTATACCATTATAATCTACGGCGCGTTATACCATTATAATCTCCGGGGCGTTATACCATTATAATCTACGGGGCGTTAGACCATTATAATCTCCGGGGCGTTATACCATTATAATCTCCGGGGCGTTATACCATTATAATCTCCGGGGCGTTATACCATTATAATCTACGGCGCGTTATACCATTATAATCTACGGCGCGTTATACCATTATAATCTCCAGGGCGTTATACCATTATAATCTCCGGGGCGTTAGACCATTATAATCTACGGTGCGTTATACCATTATAATCTCCGGGGCGTTATACCATTATAATCTCCGGGGCGTTATACCATTATAATCTACGGCGCGTTATACCATTATAATCTACGGCGCGTTATACCATTATAATCTACGGCGCGTTATACCATTATAATCTACGGGGCGTTATACCATTATAATCTACGGGGCGTTATACCATTATAATCTCCGGGGCGTTAGATCATTATAATCTCCGGGGCGTTATACCATTATAATCTACGGCGCGTTATACCATTATAATCTACAGGGCGTTAGACCATTATAATCTCCGGGGCGTTAGACCATTATAATCTACGGTGCGTTATACCATTATAATCTCCGTGGCGTTATACCATTATAATCTACGGCGCGTTATACCATTATAATCTCCGGGGCGTTAGATCATTATAATCTCCGGGGCGTTAGACCATTATAATCTACGGCGTGTTATACCATTATAATCTCCGGGGCGTTATACCATTATAATCTCCGGGGCGTTAGACCATTATAATCTACGGCGTGTTATACCATTATAATCTACGGGGCGTTAGACCATTATAATCTCCGGGGCGTTAGACCATTATAATCTCCGGGGCGTTAGACCATTATAATCTCCGGGGCGTTAGACCATTATAATCTACGGCGCGTTATACCATTATAATCTCCGGCGCGTTATACCATTATAATCTCCGGGGCGTTATGCCATTATAATCTACGGCGCGTTATACCATTATAATCTCCGGCGCGTTATACCATTATAATCTACGGCGCGTTATACCATTATAATCTCCGGGGCGTTATACCATTATAATCTACGGCGCGTTATACCATTATAATCTACGTCGCGTTATACCATTATAATCTACGGCGCGTTATACCATTATAATCTCCGGGGCGTTAGATCATTATAATCTCCGGTGCTCTACCCCACCCAACTCTACCATACACCAGACCACTCCACCCCACCCAATTGTACCCTACCATATACCAGACCACTCCACCCCACCCAACTGTACCATACACCAGACCACTTCACCCTACCCAACTCTACCATACACCAGACCACTCCACCCAACCCAACTGTACCATACACCAGACCACTCCACCCCACCCAACTCTACCATACACCAGACCACTCCACCCAACCCAACTGTACCATACACCAGACCACTCCACCCCACCCAACTCTACCATACACCAGACCACTCCACCCAACCCAAATGTACCATACACCAGACCACTCCACCCTACCCAACTCTACCATACACCAGACCACTCCACCCAACCCAACTGTACCATACACCAGACCACTCCACCCCACCCAACTGTACCCTACCATATACCAGATCACTCCACCCTACCCAACTCTACCATACACCAGACCGCTCCACCCCACTGTACCATATACCAGACCGCTCCACCCTACCCATCTATACCCTACCATATACCAGACCGCTCCACCCTACCCATCTATACCCTACCATATACCAGACCACTCCACCCTACCCTTCTATACCCTACCATATACCAGATCGCTCCACCATACCCTTCTATACCCTACCATATACCAGACCGCTCCACCATACCCATCTATACCCTACCATACACCAGACCGCTCCACCCTACCCATCTATACCCTACCATACACCAGACCACTCCACCCTACCCTTCTATACGCTACCATATACCAGACCGCTCCACCATACCCATCTATACCCTACCATACACCAGACCACTCCACCCTACCCTTCTATACCCTACCATATACCAGACCGCTCCACCATACCCATCTATACCCTACCAGATCACTCCACCCTACCCAACTCTACCATACACCAGACCACTCCACCCAACCCAACTGTACCATACACCAGACCACTCCACCCCACCCAACTGTACCCTACCATATACCAGATCACTCCACCCTACCCAACTCTACCATACACCAGACTGCTCCACCCCACTGTACCATACACCAGACTGCTCCACCCTACCCATCTATACCCTACCATATACCAGACCGCTCCACCCTACCCTTCTATACCCTACCATATACCAGACCGCTCCACCATACCCATCTATACCCTACCATACACAAGACCGCTCCACCCTACCCATCTATACCCTACCATATACCAGACCGCTCCACCATACCCATCTATACCCTACCATACACCAGACCGCTCCACCCTACCCATCTATACCCCACACCATACACCTACCATACACCATACACTATACACCTACCATACACCAGACCACTCCACCCTACCCATCTATACCCTACCATATACCAGACCGCTCCACCCTACCCATCTATACCCTACCAAATACCAGACCACTCCACCCTACCCATCTATACCCTACCATACACCAGACCGCTCCACCCTACCCATCTATACCCTACCATACACCAGACCGCTCCACCCTACCCATCCTACATACGTGATTGGTGCAGATATGTTGTAGTGTCTGCCCCGGTAATGACCGGCATCCCGATAGTGAGACGCAGTGGGACTGGGGCACAATGACCTTTATGTAGACGGGTTTGGCAGATGCTCCGGGATAGCGGCTCATGAATGAGGACAGAGAATCAGACACATGTTGTAATTCCTGATAATAGAAAATCAAAGAGCAGAGCAGTTATCCCGGGAGATGCGGCCTCATCATCAGACGGGAGAAGGAACATGAAAGCTGCCAAATCCTTCCACTTAATTATCCTCCAGCCATCGGCGCTGAAACTTTTTAACGATAACATTATTAAAAATTGATATAGGGACTGGCTTTGATGAGGGGCGCCGGGTGTGAATGTCATGTGGAGAGAGAACGGTCTGGACGAGGAGGCGCCCACACTGCTGCCCGGCCTGCCAATCCCACCAGCTACTGAGGGAAAGAGCCAAATCCCCGGCCGACGCAGGATCCCCCAAGATCAAATAGACTGAAGAATAAATCGCTGCACCGCATTCTGCTGAATCAGATCAGAGGTACAGAACACACGGTCTCTGCTGCAAGACACAAACCTCTGTACAGGTGCGCGGTCCGGTGTGTTATCTGTGGTGTTACATAGGACTGCAAGAAAACCGGCTGCGTTATCTGTACTAAACTCAGCTCTGCTACATCCGCACACACATTCTGATCACTTGTTTCAGACAGTTTCCCCATTCAGCACTGCGCCACTCGATGTACCGATAAACGTGATGTCAGCGGACCGTCCAGAGCTGAAATCACTATTCTGCTGCGTGTCATTGGAAACAGTCAGCAAGCTTGTGGACAAACAAGATGTCAGCTCTGAAGCCGCAGAACGGAGAGTGCAGCGCCACACTTTCTGCAGATTGGTTAGACGTGGATATGTTATTATAGCACAGCTGTGGATGTGACGTTGTTATAGCAGTTCTCGCATTCTATTCACTCAGACAGTGGAGTGCCGCAGAGCAGGGGATTGTGGGAAGTCCATGACATGGAGTGCACCCTGTGATGAGCTGCGACCTCCTGGTCTGCCATGTACGTGTCGCTGCTCCCGGGCGCTGGCTCGCGCAGCGGAGAAGTCGTCGGCTCTTTACAGCTGCAGGTAAGTGCACGCGGTGGAGTGAAGAGGCGCTGACTGAGCGATAACTGTACGGACCCCTCCCCCACCCAGGACACGTACCCCATTATGGACAAGGCGCGACCCCCCCAGATTCACCAGCAGCTGCAGCGCCTCTTGGTGTCAGCATAAGTGAGCGCCATGTCCAGAGAAGCGCCAAACAGAATGATTAACTCCGAGGCAGGAGAACAATCTAAACCTGTTTACCATGGAAACCCAAAGGTTACCACGGAAACGGCTAATGCGGAATTGACATTTCTGCTGTGTAATTCTGAATGAGATCACCGGACGATTCTCCTCAATGGGGAAGGGGGTCTGTCAATCATCGGAGATCGCATAGTGTGGGGGGGGATCTGTCAATCATCTGAGATCGCAAAGTGTGGGGGGATCTGTCAATCGTCAGAGATCGCATAGTGTGGGGGGGGATCGGTCAATCATCTGAGATCGCAAAGTGTGGGGGGATCTGTCAATCATCGGAGATCGCACAGTGTGGAAGGGGGATCTGTCAATCATCGGAGATCACACAGTGTGGGGGGGATCTGTCAATCATCGGACATCACACAGTGTGGGGGGGTCTGTCAATCATCGGAGATCGCACAGTGTGGGGGGGATCTGTCAATAATCGGAGATCGCACAGTGGGGGGGATCTGTCAATCATCGGACATCACAAAGTGTGGGGTGGGGGGGGTCTGTCAATCATCAGAGATCGCATAGTGTGGGGAAGGGGGTCTGTCAATCATCAGGGAGATCGCACAGTGTGGGGGGGTATGTCAATCATCGGAGATCGCACAGTGTGGGGGGATCTGTCAATCATCGGAGATCGCACAGTGTGGAAGGGGGATCTGTCAATCATCGGAGATCGCACAGTGTGGGGGGGATCTGTCAATCATCGGAGATCGCACAGTGTGGGGGGGATCTGTCAATCATCGGAGATCGCACAGTGTGGGGTGCGGGGGGTCTGTCAATCATCAGAGATCGCATAGTGTGGGGAAGGGGGTCTGTCAATCATCGGAGATCGCACAGTGTGGGGGGGATCTGTCAATAATCGGAGATCGCACAGTGGGGGGGATCTGTCAATCATCGGACATCACAGAGTGTGGGGTGGGGGGGGTCTGTCAATCATCAGAGATCGCATAGTGTGGGGAAGGGGGTCTGTCAATCATCAGGGAGATCGCACAGTGTGGGGGGGTATGTCAATCATCGGAGATCGCACAGTGTGGGGGGGTATGTCAATCATCGGAGATCGCACAGTGTGGGGGGATCTGTCAATCATCGGAGATCGCACAGTGTGGGGGGGATCTGTCAATCATGGGAGATCGCACAGTGTGGGGAGGATCTGTCAATCATCTGAGATCGCAAAGTGTGGGGGGTCTGTAAATCATCGGAGATCGCACAGTGTGGGGGGGATCTGTCAATCATCGGAGATCGCACAGTGTGGGGAGGATCTGTCAATCATCTGAGATCGCAAAGTGTGGGGGGTCTGTAAATCATCGGAGATCGCACAGTGTGGGGGGGATCTGTCAATCATCGGAGATCGCACAGTGTGGGGGGATATGTCAATCATCGGAGATCGCACAGTGTGGAAGGGGGATCTGTCAATCATCGGAGATCGCACAGTGTGGGGAAGGGGGTCTGTCAATCATCGGAGATCGCACAGTGTGGGGGGATCTGTCAATCATCGGAGATCGCACCGTGGGGGGGGATCTGTCAATCATCGGACATCACACAGTGTGGGGGGGGTCTGTCAATCATCAGAGATCGCACAGTGTGAGGAAGGGGGTCTGTCAATCATCAGGGAAATCGCACAGTGTGGGGGGTCTGTCAATCATCGGAGATCGCACAGTGTGGGGGATCTGTCAATCATCGGAGATCGCACAGTGTGGGGAAGGGGGTCTGTCAATCATTGGAGATCACACAGTGTGGGGGGATCTGTCCATCATCGGAGATCACACAGTGTTGGGGGATCTGTCAATCATCGGAGATCGCACAGTGTGGGGGGGGATCTGTCAATCATCGGAGATCGCACAGTGTGGGGGGGATCTGTCAATCATCGGAGATCACACAGTGTGGGGGGGATCTGTCAATCATCGGAGATCGCACAGTGTGGGGGGGATCTGTCAATCATCGGAGATCGCACAGTGTGGGGGGGATCTGTCAATCATCGGAGATCGCACAGTGTGGGGGGATCTGTCAATCATCGGAGATCGCACAGTGTGGGGGGATCTGTCAATCATCGGTGATCACAGTGTGTGGGGGGGGATCTGTCCATCATCGGAGATCACACAGTGTGGGGGGGTATCTGTCCATCAGGAAGATCACACAGTGTGGGGGGGGGGGGTATGTCAATCATCGGAAATCGCACAAGGTGGGTGGGGGGATCTGTCAATCATCGGAGATCACACAGTGTGGGGAGGGCATGTCAATCATCGGAGATCGCACAGTGTGAGGGGGATCTGTCCATCAGGGAGTTCGCACAGTGTGGCGGGGGGTCTGTCAATCATCGGAGATCGCACAGTGTGGGGGGTATGTCAATCGTCGGAGATCGCACAGTGTGGGGGGTCTGTCAATCAGGGGAGTATGTCAATCATCGGAGATCACACAAGGTGGGGGGGTCTGTCAATCATTGGAGATCGCACAAGGTGGTGGGATCGGTCAATCACTGGAGATCGCATAGTGTGGGGGGATCTGTCAATCATCAGGAAGATCACACAGCATCATCAAAGGTTTCCATCTAGCAGTCACTGGATGCACAGAAGATTCCCAGAGCAGTCACTATATCGGTACAAGGAGGTCGGTGAAGGACCGGTAGGACAAGGATGTCGGTGACTGACCGGTAGGACAAGGAGGTCGGTGACTGACCGGTAGATCGGAGATCGCACCGTGGGGGGGATCTGTCAATCATCGGACATCACACAGTGTGGGGGGGTCTGTCAATCATCAGAGATCGCACAGTGTGAGGAAGGGGGTCTGTCAATCATCAGGGAAATTGCACAGTGTGGGGGGTCTGTCAATCATCGGAGATCGCACAGTGTGGAAGGGGGATCTGTCAATCATCGGAGATCGCACATTGTGGGGGATCTGTCAATCATCGGAGATCGCACAGTGTGGGGGGGATCTGTCAATCATCGGAGATCGCACAGTGTGGGGGGGATCTGTCAATCATCGGAGATCGCACAGTGTGGAAGGGGGATCTGTCAATCATCGGAGATCGCACAGTGTGGGGGGGATCTGTCAATAATCGGAGATCGCACAGTGGGGGGGGATCTGTCAATCATCGGAGATCGCACAGTGGGGGGGGATCTGTCAATCATCGGACATCACAGTGTGGGGTGGGGGGGTCTGTCAATCATCAGAGATCACATAGTGTGGGGAAGGGGGTCTGTCAATCATCAGGGGGATCGCACAGTGTGGGGGGGTATGTCAATCATCGGAGATCGCACAGTGTGGGGGGATCTGTCAATCATCGGAGATCGCACAGTGTGGGGGGGATCTGGCAATCATCGGAGATCGCAGTGTGGGGAGGATCTGTCAATCATCTGAGATCGCAAAGTCTGGGGGGTCTGTAAATCATCGGAGATCGCACAGTGTGGGGGGATCTGTCAATCATCGGAGATCGCACAGTGTGGGGGGGTCTGTCAATCATTGGAGATCACACAGTGTGGAAGGGGGATCTGTCAATCATCGGAGATCACACAGTGTGGGGAAGGGGGTCTGTCAATCATCGGAGATCGCACAGTGTGGGGGGGATCTGTCAAACATCGGACATCACACAGTGTGGGGGGGGTCTGTCAATCATCAGAGATCGCACAGTGTGGGGAAGGGGGTCTGTCAATCATCAGGGAAATCGCACAGTGTGGGGGGGTCTGTCAATCATCGGAGATCGATCAGTGTGGAAGGGGGATCTGTCAATCATCGGAGATCGCACAGTGTGGGGAAGGGGGTCTGTCAATCATTGGAGATCACACAGTGTGGGGGGGATCTGTCCATCATCGGAGATCACACAGTGTGGGGGGGGTCTGTCAATCATCGGAGATCGCACAGTGTGGAAGGGGGATCTGTCAATCATCGGAGATCTCACATTGTGGGGGATCTGTCAATCATCGGAGATCGCACAGTGTGGGGGGGATCTGTCCATCATCGGAGATCACACAGTGTTGGGGGATCTGTCAATCATCGGAGATCGCACAGTGTGGGGAGGATCTGTCAATCATCAGAGATCGCACAGTGTGGGGTGGGATCTGTCAATCATCGGAGATCGCACAGTGTGGGGGGGATCTGTCAATCATCGGAGATCACACAGTGTGGGGGGGATCTGTCAATCATCGGAGATCGCACAGTGTGGGGGGATCTGTCAATCAACTTAGATCGCACAGTGTGGGGGGGATCTGTCAATCATCGGAGATCACAGTGTGTGGGGGGGGGGATCTGTCCATCATCGGAGATAACACAGTGTGGGGGGGATCTGTCCATCAGGAAGATCACACAGTGTGGGGGGGTATGTCAATCATCGGAAATCGCACAAGGTGGGTGGGAGGATCTGTCAATCATCGGAGATCACACAGTGTGGGGAGGGCATGTCAATCATCGGAGATCGCACAAGCTGAGGGGGTCTGTCAATCATCAGAGATCGAACAGTGTGAGGGGGATCTGTCCATCAGGGAGTTCGCACAGTGTGGCGGGGGGTATGTCAATCGTCGATCGCACAGTGTGGGGGGTATGTCAATCGTCGGAGATCGCACAGTGTGGGGGGTCTGTCAATCAGGGGGTATGTCAATCATCGGAGATCACACAAGGTGGGGGGGTCTGTCAATCATTGGAGATCGCACAAGGTGGTGGGATCGGTCAATCACTGGAGATCGCATAGTGTGGGGGGATCTGTCAATCATCAGGAAGATCACACAGCATCATCAAAGGTTTCCATCTAGCAGTCACTGGATGCACAGAAGATTCCCAGAGCAGTCACTATATCGGTACAAGGAGGTCGGTGACGGACCGGTAGGACAAGGAGGTCGGTGACTGACCGGTAGGAGAAGGAGGTCGGTGACTGACCGGTAGGACAAGGAGGTCGGTGACTGACCGGTAGGACAAGGAGGTCGGTGACTGACCGGTAGGACAAGGAGGTCGGTGACTGACCGGTAGGACAAGGAGGTCGGTGACTGACCGGTAGGACAAGGAGGTCGGTGACTGACCGGTAGGACAAGGAGGTCGGTGACTGACCGGTAGGACAAGGAGGTCGGTGACTGACCGGTAGGACAAGGAGGTCGGTGACTGACCGGTAGGACAAGGAGGTCGGTGACTGACCGGTAGGAGAGGTGACCTCTTATAATCGGGTGATATCACGGAGCTCCTATGACTCCTCCTCCTGATCATGATTGGCTGTGGGGACAGCGGGGTTGGATGATGGACTCAATACACTGGCGAAAAATGGGCGAAGCAGAAATCTACAAACCCACAATATACAGAGGGGTGCACAAACTTTTGTCAATGATTGAGCATGTTTATTTCTTTCATGTATGACATGCAGAGCCAGGAGCGGTCATACACACGGCACAGTGTGGGGGAGGGGAGGACCATCCATGATACAAGACAACAGGCAATAATCTGTCTCTGGATTACAGGGCGCAGGCGTGGAGCGGGATTAATCATCATTCAACTCATTAGAAGGAGATTTCAGGCTTAAGAGGCGGTTACAGGGCGAGGGCCGGAGGTCTGAGCGGCGGTGGCGGCGGCCTGGCAGGAAGCCATGACATCCGAATCAACTAAAATCAAAAACATCATCTGCCGTCATCCGGCGCACTAATGGCTTCTAGAAGACCAGCGACATCTCACAAACTGAATTACAGACCGGAGGATGCTGGGAAATCAGGCCTGGACTGTGTACACCGGCTGACAGGACAATGAAGCGAACCCTCAGCTCTGCGGCAGAAACTCCATGTGTAGGAGCGAGACCATCGCCCAGTATAGAGTCCACGTACCCTATAGCCTTATACCAGCGTATATATGGACTCTCTCTTGTATGATCACATGACCGCGTATATCCGAGGACAGCGAGGGCTGGACGGGCATATGTAATCACGGAGATCGGCATGGGGTGAACAACGGCTACCAGGGAGGCCAGCAGGGTGCGGAGGGGCACAGATGGCCGTATAGGGGTGCAGCCATGCAGGAGCGTCCGGCTGCGGAGAAGAGGGGGATGCTCCACGTAAGCAGCGTTCTTGTGAGTTCATTGGGTACAGGGGGTGTAACGCGCGCACCTTATGGGCGTCATTAAAAGGTGCAGTGCTGCCCATCATAATTAGGGCACACGTGAGATAATAGTCAGGTGGGGGGGCAGGATCAGTCATCAGGACATGGATATATCCAGACGTCACTTCTTCCCATGTGTCCCGGCCAGGGACAGTAAAGAGTCACATGTCCGGATTAAGAACAGTATCATGAAGAATGAGCCGGGGACCGCCGCGCGTCCTTCACCTCCACCGTGCCTGCAGCGCTCATGGACAGTCACTGGGCCGTCCAGTGTAATACACACGACCGCTCCCGGGGGGCGCTCACAATGGAGCTGAAGATGTGACCCACTTACCACAGTCAGGCCCCCGGGGAACGCACAGGACTTACAGCTGCGATAATATAGAATAATGTAAGGAAACCGCAAATCCCAGTAACGGATCTAACGGAGGATGGGGGAGGGGAAAAAACCGAGCACAACATGACCGGACATTCACAACAGGCCGACCATGAGGAGTCACAGCAAACCTGCCCGAGCCGGAGACCGAGGGAGAAACAAAATGCACAGTACCACTTCTCCTGTCCTGTATACTGGGTGTAATTCTCAGTATCTGTATTATTCTGTGTATATATACACTGCACAGTACCACTTCTCCTGTTCTGTATACTGGGTGTAATTCTCAGTATCTGTATTATTCTGTATATATATACACTGCACAGTACCACTTCTCCTGTCCTGTATACTGGGTGTAATTCTCAGTATCTGTATTATTCTGTATATATATACACTGCACAGTACCACTTCTCCTGTCCTGCATACTGGGTGTAATTCTCAGTATCTGTATTATTCTGTATATACACACTGCACAGCACCACTTCTCCTGTCCTGTATACTGGGTGTAATTCTCAGTATCTGTATTATTCTGTATATACACACTGCACAGCACCACTTCTCCTGTCCTGTATACTGGGTGTAATTCTCAGTATCTGTATTATTCTGTATATACGGACACTGCACAGTACCACTTCTCCTGTCCTGTATACTGGGTGTAATTCTCAGTATCTGTATTATTCTGTATATACGGACACTGCACAGTACCACTTCTCCTGTCCCGTATACTGGGTGTAATTCTCAGTATCTGTATTATTCTGTATATACGGACACTGCACAGTACCACTTCTCCTGTCCTGTATACTGGGTGTAATTCTCAGTATCTGTATTATTCTGTATATATATACACTGCACAGTATCACTTCTCCTGTCCTGCATACTGGGTGTAATTCTCAGTATCTGTATTATTCTGTATATACACACTGCACAGCACCACTTCTCCTGTCCTGTATACTGGGTGTAATTCTCAGTATCTGTATTATTCTGTATATACACACTGCACAGTACCACTTCTCCTGTCCTGTATACTGGGTGTAATTCTCAGTATCTGTATTATTCTGTATGTATATACACTGCACAGTACCACTTCTCCTGTCCTGTATACTGGGTGTAATTCTCAGTATCTGTATTAGTCTGTATATATATATATATATACACTGCACAGTACCACTTCTCCTGTCCTGTATACTGGGTGTAATTCTCAGTATCTGTATTATTCTGTATATATAGACACTGCACAGTACCACTTCTCCTGTCCTGTATACTGGGTGTAATTCTCAGTATCTGTATTATTCTGTATATACACACTGCACAGTACCACTTCTCCTGTCCTGTATACTGGGTGTAATTCTCAGTATCTGTATTATTCTGTATGTATATACACTGCACAGTACCACTTCTCCTGTCCTGTATACTGGGTGTAATTCTCAGTATCTGTATTATTCTGTATATATATATACACACTGCACAGTACCACTTCTCCTGTCCTGTATACTGGGTGTAATTCTCAGTATCTGTATTATTCTGTATATATGGACACTGCACAGTACCACTTCTCCTGTCCTGTATACTAGGTGTAATTCTCAGTATCTGTATTATTCTGTGTATATACACACTGCACAGTACCACTTCTCCTGTCCTGTATACTGGGTGTAATTCTCAGTATCTGTATTATTCTGTGTATATACACACTGCACAGTACCACTTCTCCTGTCCTGTATACTGGGTGTAATTCTCAGTATCTGTATTATTCTGTATATATACACTGCACAGTACCACTTCTCCTGTCCTGTATACTGGGTATAATTCTCAGTATCTGTATTATTCTGTATATATACACACTGCACAGCACCACTTCTCCTGTCCTGTATACTGGGTGTAATTCTCAGTTTCTGTATTATTCTGTATATATATACACTGCACAGTACCACTTCTCCTGTCCTGTATACTGGGTGTAATTCTCAGTATCTGTATTATTCTGTATATATGGACACTGCACAGTACCACTTCTCCTGTCCTGTATACTGGGTGTAATTCTCAGTATCTGCATTATTCTGTATATATGGACACTGCACAGTACCACTTCTCCTGTCCTGTATACTGGGTGTAATTCTCAGTATCTGTATTATTCTGTATATATGGACACTGCACAGTACCACGTCTCCTGTCCTGTATACTGGGTGTAATTGTCAGTATCTGTATTATTCTGTATATATATATACACTGCACAGTACCACTTCTCCTGTCCTGTATACTGGGTGTAATTCTCAGTATCTGTATTATTCTGTATATATACACACTGCACAGTACCACTTCTCCTGTCCTGTATACTGGGTGTAATTCTCAGTATCTGTATTATTCTGTATATATATATATACACTGCACAGTACCACTTCTCCTGTCCTGTATACTGGGTGTAATTCCCAGTATCTGTATTATTCTGTATATATATACACTGCACAGTACCACTTCTCCTGTCCTGTATACTGGGTGTAATTCTCAGTATCTGTATTATTCTGTATATACACTGCACAGTACCACTTCTCCTGTCCTGTATACTGGGTGTAATTCTCAGTATCTGTATTATTCTGTATATACACTGCACAGTACCACTTCTCCTGTCCTGTATACTGGGTGTAATTCTCAGTATCTGTATTATTCTGTGTATATATACACTGCACAGTACCACTTCTCCTGTTCTGTATACTGGGTGTAATTCTCAGTATCTGTATTATTCTGTATATATATACACTGCACAGTACCACTTCTCCTGTCCTGTATACTGGGTGTAATTCTCAGTATCTGTATTATTCTGTATATATATACACTGCACAGTACCACTTCTCCTGTCCTGCATACTGGGTGTAATTCTCAGTATCTGTATTATTCTGTATATACACACTGCACAGCACCACTTCTCCTGTCCTGTATACTGGGTGTAATTCTCAGTATCTGTATTATTCTGTATATACACACTGCACAGCACCACTTCTCCTGTCCTGTATACTGGGTGTAATTCTCAGTATCTGTATTATTCTGTATATACGGACACTGCACAGTACCACTTCTCCTGTCCTGTATACTGGGTGTAATTCTCAGTATCTGTATTATTCTGTATATACGGACACTGCACAGTACCACTTCTCCTGTCCCGTATACTGGGTGTAATTCTCAGTATCTGTATTATTCTGTATATACGGACACTGCACAGTACCACTTCTCCTGTCCTGTATACTGGGTGTAATTCTCAGTATCTGTATTATTCTGTATATATATACACTGCACAGTATCACTTCTCCTGTCCTGCATACTGGGTGTAATTCTCAGTATCTGTATTATTCTGTATATACACACTGCACAGCACCACTTCTCCTGTCCTGTATACTGGGTGTAATTCTCAGTATCTGTATTATTCTGTATGTATATACACTGCACAGTACCACTTCTCCTGTCCTGTATACTGGGTGTAATTCTCAGTATCTGTATTAGTCTGTATATATATATATATATATACACTGCACAGTACCACTTCTCCTGTCCTGTATACTGGGTGTAATTCTCAGTATCTGTATTATTCTGTATATATATACACTGCACAGTACCACTTCTCCTGTCCTGTATACTGGGTGTAATTCTCAGTATCTGTATTATTCTGTATATATATACACACTGCACAGTACCACTTCTCCTGTCCTGTATAATGGGTGTAATTCTCAGTATCTGTATTATTCTGTATATATATATATACACTGCACAGTACCACTTCCCCTGTCCTGTATACTGGGTGTAATTCTCAGTATCTGTATTATTCTGTATATATATACACTGCACAGTACCACTTCTCCTGTCCTGTATACTGGGTGTAATTCTCAGTATCTGTATTATTCTGTATATATGGACACGGCACAGTACCACTTCTCCTGTGTATATATATATACACTGCACAGTACCACTTCTCCTGTCCTGTATACTGGGTGTAATTCTCAGTATCTGTATTATTCTGTATATATATACACTGCACAGTACCACTTCTCCTGTCCTGTATACTGGGTGTAATTCTCAGTATCTGTATTATTCTGTATATATATACACTGCACAGTACCACTTCTCCTGTATATATATATACACTGCACAGTACCACTTCTCCTGTATATATGGACGCCGCACAGTACCCCTTCCTTGTTATATATCTATGAGCGCGGCGCCCCCATGAGGACAGATCTTATTCCCCGATTCATTATCTTTTATACCCGGGCTGAGCGCTCTCTGGGCTCGTGCGATACTTTATTGTGCTGCAGAGCATCGCTCTTTATAATGGAGCAGCGGGACGCCATGATACCCATGGACAGGACTTGGCACCGCGTTTCCTCTCTGCGCCCGCGTCTCACTTGTTAATAATTCAGCAGTCAATGAGCCCGAGGCGTACAACATGTAACAAGTGAACGGATGACACTGTAACAAATGCTCTGCGAGCTGCGCCATGACAACCTCACAGGAGATTAACCCCTTCCAGCACAGAGAGGAAAGAAAATGGACATTGGAATCTCTTCCTCCTCCCGGCAGCTCTGCCCATCCTGAGCCTCCTGGTTCCTGGACATAGAGCGGCAGTGACAATGCTCATCTATAGGTCACTCAGGATGTATGGAAAGCTGGGTGCCAACCCAAGACTTCGGTCTCCTCATTTTCAAAATCTCTGCCTGCTGTCAGTGAATGGGATTATTCTTGCTGCCATCCAGAGGCTGAAAACCTGTACAGACCTAATACTAGTTGAGGGTTTGTTACAATGCATCAGTGCAGACAATCCTCTGTGAGCTTAACACAGCAGCCCTGAAAGTTTGTTACAATGTAGCAGTCTGGAGTCTCAGAGGATGATCCAGACTGGATACAATTAAAACAAACTCCGCTATGTGAGCAGGACTAGGTGTCATGCATTGGAGATGAGCACTTAATGTACCCATTCACTGACAGCAAGCAGAGTGAAGAATTTAAGCACCTGGATGATTTCTATATGTGGACGGGACAAACAAAATAGTTGTCATGGAGATAAGAAGCAAGAGCTGCTGTAATGTAGAGACCTCCAGACTGTAACCGATCCCTCACACTGTGCACTACGGGAGGGGGGGGGCTGTCATGTCTGGGGTCTCTCCGAGTCCGTTATCACCGGTCTGACCAGTGGCCTCATTACCTCCGGATAAATCACAGCGCCCCCCACTGACGACCCCAGGTAAATATACACCGTGCAGTATACAGAGGTGGTGAAGCACATTATAACCGGCACATCACTCGTCTCTGCTATACAGAATCAGCTAAAATACAGAGCGCCCCCCAGTGGCCACAGCTTCACCGTGTAGTAGTCATCCTCCTGCAGAAAGAAACGCCTCCGGTACATGACGCCTCCTCATCGTTCCACTTGGTGTTTCAATCACATAACATTATCTGCTTACTGTCAGTGAATGAAAATATTCAAGGCTTAAAACCTTTCCTGCACACACAGCTGAGGGTTTGTTACAATGTATCAGTGTAGACAATCCTCTGTGATCTAAACAACCTGCACTGCAGACTCATACCCTTCACCCCGACCTCCACAGTTCTGAAGAGTGTCTAGAAATGGGCGCGGATAAGACGACGACGCATGAAATATATAAAGTTGTGCGCTCTCCGGCCATCAATCATTGTCCAAATCTACAGACGACGCGACACTTATAATGAAGGACGCACAATAGTCACCGACAGGTCCGTACATTAACAGCGGTACTTACATCTGTGTCCGGCCCTTTATCTGCCCCGGGGCACGAGAACGTGACAAATTCATGGCAGCGCTTGTGGACCACGAAACAGCAAACTGCAACGAGAAAGCAAAGAAGGTGAGGATGATGAGGGTTATAATAACGAGAAGGAAGACTGAAGGCAATACCCTTTATAAACAGGAGAGTCACTTATCCTGTATTATACTCCAGAGCTGCGCTCACTATTCTGCAGGTGGAGTCACTGTGTACATACATTACATTACTTATCCTGTACTGATCCTGAGTTACATCCTGTATTATACTCCAGAGCTGCACTCACTATTCTGCTGGTGGAGTCACTGTGTACATACATTACATTACTTATCCTGTACTGATCCTGAGTTATATCCTGTATTATACTCCAGAGCTGCACTCACTATTCTGCTGGTGGAGTCACTGTGTACATACATTACTTATCCTGTACTGATCCGGAGTTACATCCTGTATTATACTCCAGAGCTGCACTCACTATTCTGCTGGTGGAGTCACTGTGTACATACATTACATTACTTATCCTGCACTGATCCTGAGTTACATCCTGTATTATACTCCAGAGCAGCACTCACTATTCTGCTTCGGAGTCACTGTGTACATACATTACATTACATATCCTGTACTGATCCTGAGTTACATCCTGTATTATACTCCAGAGCTGCACTCACTATTCTGCTGGTGGAGTCACTGTGTACATACATTACATTACTTATCCTGTACTGCTCCTGAGTTACATCCTGTATTATACTCCAGAGCTGCACTCACTATTCTGCTGGTGGAGACACTGTGTACATACATTACATTACTTATCCTGTACTGATCCTGAGTTACATCCTGTATTATACTCCGGAGCTGCACTCACTATTCTGCTGGTGGAGTCACTGTGTACATACATTACATTACTTATCCTGTACTGATCCTGAGTTATATCCTATATTATACTCCGGAGCTGCACTCACTATTCTGCTGATGGAGCCACTGTGTATATACATTACTTATCCTGTACTGATCCTGAGTTACATCCTGTATTATACTCCAGAGCTGCACTCACTATTCTGCTGGTGGAGTCACTGTGTACATACATTACATTACTTATACTGTACTGATCCTGAGTTACATCCTGTATTATACTCCAGAGCTGCACTCACTATTCTGCTGGTGGAGTCACTGTGTACACACATTACTTATCCTGTACTGATCCTGAGTTACATCCTGTATTATACTGCAGAGCTGCACTCACTATTCTGCTGGTGGAGTCACTGTGTACATACATTACATTACTTATCCTGTACTGTTCCTGAGTTACATCCTGTATTATACTCCAGAGCTGCACTCACTATTCTGTTGGTGGAGTCACTGTGTACATACATTACATTACTTATCCTGTACTGATCCTGAGTTACATCCTGTATTATACTCCAGAGCTGCACTCACTATTCTGCTGGTGTAGTCACTGTGTACATACATTACATTACTTATCCTGTACTGATCCTGAGTTACATCCTGTATTATACCCCAGAGCTGCACTCACTATTCTGCTGGTGGAGTCACTGTGTACATACATTACATTACTTATCCTGTACTGTTCCTGAGTTACATCCTGTATTATACTCCAGAGCTGCACTCACTATTCTGCTGGTGGAGTCACTGTGTACATACATTACATTACTTATCCTGTACTGATCCTGAGTTACATCCTGTATTATACTCCGGAGCTGCACTCACTATTCTGCTGGTTGTTTCTGGGAACACAGCACATGTATTGGTTATGTAAGCAGGAAATGTTGAATCGTTTCTTACAATCCGCCCCCTCGGTGGTGATTTATAGGACTATTCCCGCTGGCACTGAGGCGGCGCGTCTACAGGCGTCTCCCATTTTCGGAGGACACTTCATATAGAATGACAGATGGCGGCAGCCGCGCAGAGTATGGAAGAGAAGCTCCTTCTGCCTGTGAATCATCATCTTCTCGTAGCGTTTACTGCCAAATACGCCGTAATTAATAAACGTGACACAGCATCGCTCTGAACGTCACTGTGTCGGAGACTACATGCAGCCGAGCGCAGCCATGACTCAACTGTTCCCCTATATCTTTTCACTGAGGCGCACACTTCCTGTCTGTACAGGGGAGGACATATTGGAGGCGCACACTTCCTGTCTGTACAGGGGAGGGCATATTGGAGGCGCACACTTCCTGTCTGTACAGGGGAGGGCATATTGGAGGCGCACACTTCCTGTCTGTTCAGGGGAGGACATATTGGAGGTGCACACTTCCTGTCTGTACAGGGGAGGACATATTGGAGGCGCACACTTCCTGTCTGTACAGGGGAGGGCATATTGGAGGCGCACACTTCCTGTCTGTTCAGGGGAGGACATATTGGAGGCCCACGCTTCCTGTCTGTACGGGGGAGGATATATTGGAGGCGCACGCTTCCAATCTGTACAGAGGACATATTGGAGGCGCACACTTCCTGTCTGTACAGGGGAGGGCATATTGGAGGCGCACACTTCCTGTCTGTACAGGGGAGGGCATACTGGAGGCGCACACTTCCTGTCTGTACAGGGGAGGATATATTGGAGGCGCACACTTCCTGTCTGTACAGAGGACATATTGGAGGCGCACACTTCCTGTCTGTACAGAGGGCATATTGGAGGCGCACACTTCCTATCTGTACAGGGGAGGATATATTGGAGGCGCACACTTCCTGTCTGTACAGGGGAGGACATATTGGAGGCGCACACTTCCTGTCTGTACAGGGGAGGGCATATTGGAGGCGCACACTTCCTGTCTGTAAGGGGGAGGGCATATTGGAGGCGCACACTTCCTGTCTGTAAGGGGGAGGGCATATTGGAGGCGCACACTTCCTGTCTGTAAGGGGGAGGGCATATTGGAGGCGCACACTTCCTGTCTGTACGGGGGAGGATATATTGGAGGCGCACACTTCCTGTCTGTACAGGGGAGGGCATATTGGAGGCGCACACTTCCTGTCTGTACAGAGGACATATTGGAGGCGCACACTTCCTGTCTGTACAGAGGACATATTGGAGGCGCACACTTCCTGTCTGTACGGGGGAGGATATATTGGAGGCGCACACTTCCTGTCTGTACGGGGGAGGATATATTGGAGGCGCACACTTCCTGTCTGTACAGAGGACATATTGGAGGCGCACACTTCCTGTATGTACAGAGGACATATTGGAGGCGCACACTTCCTGTCTGTACGGGGGAGGACATATTGGAGGCGCACACTTCCTGTCTGTACAGGGGAGGACATATTGGAGGCGCACACTTCCTGTCTGTACAGGGGAGGGCATATTGGAGGCGCACACTTCCTGTCTGTACGGAGGAGGACATATTGGAGGCGCACACTTCCTGTCTGTACAGGGGAGGACATATTGGAGGCGCACACTTCCTGTCTGTACAGGGGAGGGCATATTGGAGGCGCACACTTCCTGACTGTACGGGGGAGGACATATTGGAGGCGCACACTTCCTGTCTGTACAGGGGAGGGCATATTGGAGGCGCACACTTCCTGTCTGTAAGGGGGAGGGCATATTGGAGGCGCACACTTCCTGTCTGTACGGGGGAGGATATATTGGAGGCGCACACTTCCTGTCTGTACAGGGGAGGACATATTGGAGGCGCACACTTCCTGTCTGTACAGGGGAGGGCATATTGGAGGCGCACACTTCCTGTCTGTACAGAGGACATATTGGAGGCGCACACTTCCTGTCTGTACAGAGGACATATTGGAGGCGCACACTTCCTGTCTGTACGGGGGAGGATATATTGGAGGCGCACACTTCCTGTCTGTACAGGGGAGGACATATTGGAGGCGCACACTTCCTGTCTGTACAGGGGAGGGCATATTGGAGGCGCACACTTCCTGTCTGTACGGAGGAGGACATATTGGAGGCGCACACTTCCTGTCTGTACAGGGGAGGACATATTGGAGGCGCACACTTCCTGTCTGTACAGGGGAGGGCATATTGGAGGCGCACACTTCCTGACTGTACGGGGGAGGACATATTGGAGGCGCACACTTCCTGTCTGTACGGGGGAGGATATATTGGAGGCGCACACTTCCTGTCTGTACGGGGGAGGATATATTGGAGGCGCACACTCTTCCTGCATACACAGTGCAGCAGGGCGTGTAGAACGGCTACAATGCCTGCGTCCATAGACTAATACAGTCCCCAGGAAGTGATGGCGAACTGCCCCTCCCCCAGAGGCCAGGAAGTGACAGCGGAGCTGTATACTGTGCCTAATCTCTGTATACTGGGACCATCCTGCCGTATCTAGGCCTGCAGCAGTACAATAAAGTGTAATATCATGAATCTGCCCCAGTCTATACAGCAAAGCACAGAATAGAGCTGCAGCAAACAGGACATGTCAGCTGATTGTGCGCTCTAGTGGCCAGCGTCAGAACTAGAAGTTAAGATCGTTGGATATAAATACAACGTACATAATAAGTCTGTATGTAAATGAGGAGGCGGGGTTAGATCCGGCACGTGCCGTTTCAGGCTCTTATAATGACGGGGGGCACATTCTCCCAGCGTCTTCTGCGTGCGATAAGATGGAGCCGCGATCGGTGCGGTCACACCTCAGAGCCAAAATTCTCTCACACCTGCGCGGATTAAGTGCCGCCGTTATTACGTGTCGTGACTCCCGATGAATGCCGAGCGCATAGCAGAGTCGCTGCCGTCACATGCAGCAATGAACGCGGCGACGGGGGAGGGGGCCCGACCGCACATCAGGGTTCAGCTTTACTAAACAATCCCCCAACTCTGATGAAGACTGAAGTCATATAGAACGTGTTACTATCCTTCAGGCGTCTGGATGACGCCTGCAGGGTAAAGCATGGAGGCTGGTAGTCCTGTCTATATAGATGGAAGCATCTGAATACATGTAATAAACACTAGAATACCAGTGGGAGGAGAACCTAGTATGGGGGGGGGGTATGTGAACATGTCCCTAGACATAGCCCTGACAACCACAGTGAAAACCTCCATTCTTTACACTGCAGGCTGCATCCAGAGAAGGCTCTTGTGGAAATTGGGGCCATGAGATACAGACCATGAACGCAGCGACATGAGCTTCGCCCTCTCCACATCACCCCTCAAGTCCGACCACGGTCATTGCAGCGCGTGGACAGTCATGCGGCAGGAGCGTCTTGTGTCCGGATCTTTTGCCGCAATTGACATTCATTTATTTTCATAATTCAACTCTACGTCTGGCGTTCCTGGCATTAATGGGGGGCGCAGGAAGGTGGACCCCCGGGGCCACCCCCGCCCACCGCACCTCCAATACCAGGGTCAGCACGTTGCAGTGTAAAATCCGGTTGTGGCAGAAACAATCCTGATAATCTCCCGGCGGTGCCACGGAGAACGGCAGGGACAGATGGCACTAAATGCTCTACATGTGAAGTGGCTTCTGGGAAGGAAAAGCCGACATTTAATGAATTAAAGGGGAATGAAGCGAGCGGCGGCACGTCCCTAATCAGCCGGGGATCTCATGATCGCCCACATGTCATCCCGATCACCGCACGTGTAACATCTGCACGCGCTGAACGAGAGCGGGGGGAATTATCCCAAATGACCCCAATCACTCAACCCGGAGCTAATCCCCCGCAGACCCCAATCACTAAGATGTCCTGCCACGTAAAACCCAGAAAACTCAGCTTATTAGTGGACAAAATGGGTCACGAAGGGGGAGGGGTGCGTGCCGGCCAATCAACCTCTCCAGGACGGCGCAGAACTCACGTGCGGACGTAGGATTGTCTATGAGGACTACAGCAAAATGTCGGATTCAGAGGCCTCAAAAAGAAACGGTGGAACCCCAAATAACGAGGAGCGTCACGAGGTCCAGCAGTCGCAGCAGCTGTCGCGGGCGGTTATTGATGCCACCGATCAGCCACGCTAATGATGACAAGGACCAACCCCAGAACGAAGCCGTCACTTTTCCAGGAGAATGACTTGTTCCTACATCAATATTTCCAGTGGATTAAGCCTGGCATCCCCGCGGCACGTCCGCTCCACCTGCTCCTCACTCCAGAGACACAACCAGGCGACCGTCCGTGGTCGCCTGCCGCCCGTCTGAGGACTGTCCACACTAACAGGAGAAAAGGACATCACAAGTGTCACTCATCACGTATGACCAAAAGCTGCAGGAGAAGCGTCTCCCACCATGACACCAGACGATTCAGATCACGAGGAATGACCAATGGTGTCACGTAAAGGGACCGCCACGTCTGACCACGTAGGAAACATTCTCCATTTCTGGAATACGGAGAGTGCCCAGAACATTACAAGAACTATGGTACAACGTCATCTCCTTCACATCTGGGTTCTATGGAGTAACATGGCAAAGTGACACTCTAGAAGGCACTGTTATTCTAGTGGGCACTCTAGAAGGCACTATTACGGCGGGCACCCTAGCAGGCAGTGTTATTACGGCGGGCACCCTAGCAGGCAGTGTTATTACGGCGGGCACCCTAGAATGCACGGTTACACCGGCGGGCACCCTAGAAGGCACGGTTACTCCGGCGGGCACCCTAGAAGGCACGGTTACTCCGTGGGCACTCCAGCGGGCAGTGTTATTACGGCGGGCACTCCAGCGGGCAGTGTTATTACGGCGGCGACTCTAGCAGGCAGTGTTATTACGGCGGGCACTCTAGAAGGCACTGTTATTGCGGCGGGAACTCTAGAAGGCACTTATAGCGGGCACTCCAGAAGGCACTGTTATTATGGCGGGCACTCTAGAAGGCACTGTTATTATAGCGGGCACTCTAGAAGGCACTGTTATTCCGGCTGGCACTCTAGAAGGCACTGTTACTCCGGTGAGCACTATAGAATACACTGTTACTCCGGCGGGCACTATAGAAGACCCTGTTACTCCGGCGGGCACTCTAGAAGGCACTGTTACTCCGGCGGGCACTCTAGAAGGCACTGTTACTCCGGCGGGCACTCTAGAAGGCACTGTTACTCCGGCGGGCACTCTAGAAGGCACTGTTACTCCGGCGGGCACTCTTGAAGGCACTGTTACTCCGGCGGGCACTATAGAATACACTGTTACTCCGGCGGGCACTCTAGAAGACCCTGTTACTCCGGCGAGCACTCTAGAAGACCCTGTTACTCCGGTGAGCACTCTAGAAGGCACTGTTACTCCGGCGGGCACTCTAGAAGGCACTTACTCCGGCGGGCACTCTAGAAGACACTGTTACTCCGGCGGGCACTATAGAAGACCCTGTTACTACGGTGAGCACTATAGAATACACTGTTACTCCGGTGAGCACTCTAGAAGACCCTGTTACTCCGGCAGGCACTCTAGAAGGCACTGTTACTATGGCGGACACTCTAACACGTGGTAGTCCTGAGATTTCCATCCACAATGTAGCACTGCGGTGTAATATAATGGACCTTCCATCTTTCTTCTGAGTGTCGTCATGGAGGAAACCACTGCTCCCCCCTATTAGAGTCCCGGGCCACGCGTCAGGGGAGTCTTACATACTGACAAATCAAGAATAAAGAAGCCGTAGATCCCGCTGACCAGACGTATCCCATGAACCGCTCAATACAACACATGCTGTAGACCCCCGCCCGAGAGTGCTGACGAGGTTCACGAGGAACGTGGAGACTGAAATCTGTGACCAGGTCGATCACTGTGGAGATCACGATCACTCCACTGGTCACACTTCTCGCTGCCTCTTTAAATAGCACCGTTGCCTCAGAGCAGCGAGCCGTCTCACATGTGAGAGCATTGTTATTGCCAGTGTTAATGGAGGGAATCCCCCAGGAACACATTTTGCCTCTTTTTTTCCGGCTCTTAAGATAAAACTCTGACCACAAAACAGATGAGAAACAACGAAGGACGAAAAGCTGGAGAAAAACAGCAAGAAACGCCAGACAACAGCGATCACCCCGCAAAGCCCATAACCTGCACGGACATTACACAAATTAACGGATCAATAACCCAGAATGTGACCACAGCGGGATAAATGAGATAATAAAGATACTCTGCAGGCTCCTCCCCTTATTAAAGCCCCGCCCCTCCAATCATCTTCTGTGGTGGTTTAGTAGAAGTCTATTTTGTTCTTGATGTAATTGCGACCAGCTCCCCATGTACTGACTACCTGCTGAGCTTGTGCTTATAAAAAGTCAATCTAAAGGGCTGCACTGTAAAGCATGGGGGAGGGAAGCCGGCCGTACACTAGACATTTCAGAACACTGCTTTCTGAACAAGCGGTCTTTCATTCTTGGTCTATGAGGGTGTCATTCTGGATGTCTACTGGAATTAGTCAAATCACTGAAAATTGGTAGATTGATTGTTGCCTGGGTGGGACTGCAAACAATGGGGTGCACATCATTAGTTTACCACACAGCAGACGCTCCAGACCGCCAAAGCAAAAAGGGAACCCAATGACCGCCAAAGCAAAGGGAACCCCCTGACCGCCACAGCAAAGGGAACCCCCTGACCGCCACAGCAAAGGGAACCCCCTGACCGCCACAGCAAAGGGAACTCCCTGACCGCCACAGCAAAGGGAACCCCCTGACCGCCACAGCAAAGGAAACCCCCTGACCGCCACAGCAAAGGAAACCCCCTGACCGCCACAGCAAAGGGAACCCCCTGACCGCCACAGCAAAGGGAACCCCCTGACCGCCAAAGAAAAGGGAACCCATGATCAAAGCAAAGGGAACACCGACCACAAAAGCAAAGGGAACCCCCTGACCGCCAAAGCAAAGGGAACCCCTTGACCACCAAAGCAAAGGTAACCCCCTGACCGCCAAAGCAAAGGGAACCCCCTGACCACCAAAGCAAAGGGAATCCCGACCACCAAAGCAAAAGGAACCCCCTGACCACCAAAGCAAAGGGAACCCCCTGACCACCAAAGCAAAGGGAACCCCCTGACCACCAAAGCAAAGGGAACCCCCTGACCACCAAAGCAAAGGGAACCCATGATCAAAGCAAAGGGAACCCCCTGACCACAAAAGCAAAGGGAACCCCCTGACTACCAAAGCAAAGGGAACCCACTGACCACCAAAGCAAAGGGAACCCCCTGACCACAAAAGCAAAGGGAACCCCCTGACCACAAAAGCAAATGGAACACCCTGACCACAAAAGCGAAGGGAACCAATGACGGACAAAGCAAAGGGAACCAATGACGGACAAAGCCAAGGAACCCTTGACCGACAGAGCAAAGGAACCCCTGACCACCAGAGCAAAAGAACCCCTAACCGCCAGAGCAAATGAACCCCTGACTATCAAGCCTCGGGTTTAACCTTCAAGGGGTTGACTACGATTGGAAAAACATGGCTGCTTTCTTCCAGATATGAAACACACCTGTCCATAGGTTTGTGTCTGGTATTGCAGCTAAGTGCCACTGAATTGAATGGGGCTGGGCTGTAATACCACATACAAGCTGTGGACAGGTGTGGAGTTGTTTTCGGGATAAGGCTGCCATGTCTTTCTAATCCTGTACAACTGCCCACTGTTATGGATAACACTCATCATTGTCATTAGTAAATAAGGCTGCCCCTATAACAGAGATTTGTGGGCCCTCTTGGGGTCGAATGTAGAACATTTCCCATAATTCTTGCAAAACTAATTGAAAGTTACGAAAGAGAAGAAAAATATTCAGAATTTTAAAAAACAAACACAAAAAGGGAAAAGAAAATAAACTAGAAATCAGCTGCAACCGTCTTCTTTGTCTGCAGAAAACTCCAATGTGAGCGCAGACGGGGAGCGGCACGATGCGCCAGCACCAGATGTCCATTATTTGGGATAATTACCATCCTGATCAGCAGGGGCTGATGTCTGAGTCTGCAAAAAAGTCTCAAAATTGTCTCCGTGCCAAGATCTCCCATCTCAGTTCTGCTCAATGTGCAGATCACCAGAGAGTCCTAAAGGTGGATAATATTTATAGATCTATGAATTACAAGCCATCATGATACACTGACGACTCCACAATCCACTTCATGGTGACAACCTTAGACCTCGTTCACACGGAGAAGATTACATGTGGGTTCTCTATGTATTTAAGCCAAAAACTTAAAAGGAAACCGAAAAAATATATAAAAGATGTCAAAGTATCTCCTCTCCTGGACTCAAATATAGTTGGCTTAAAAAAAAAAAAAAAGAAGACATGAAAAACTGCACTGTGTAAACAAGGCATTAAAAGGGAATCTGTGACCACGTAAATGAGGCTAAATTACTTGTCAATGATCAGTAGTTTTTATAAAAAATTACCTTTTCTCATGAAGCTTAAATAATGTTTCAGACCTGCACTCACTATTCTGCTGGTGGAGTCACTGTGTACATACATTACTTATCCTGTACTGATCCTGAGTTACATCCTGTATTATACTCCAGAGCTGCACTCACTATTCTGCTGGTGGAGTCACTGTGTACATACATTACTTATCCTGTACTGATCCTGAGTTACATCCTGTATTATACTCCAGAGCTGCACTCACTATTCTGCTGGTGGAGTCACTGTGTACATACATTACTTATCCTGTACTGATCCTGAGTTACATCCTGTATTATACTCCAGAGCTGCACTCACTATTCTGCTGGTGGAGTCACTGTGTACATACATTACATTACTTATCCTGTACTGATCCTGAGTTACATCCTGTATTATACTCCAGAGCTGCACTCACTATTCTGCTGGTGGAGTCACTGTGTACATACATTACTTATCCTGTACTGATCCTGAGTTATATCCTGTATTATACTCCAGAGCTGCACTCACTATTCTGCTGGTGGAGTCACTGTGTACATACATTACATTACTTATCCTGTACTGATCCTGAGTTACATCCTGTATTATACTCCAGAGCTGCACTCACTATTCTGCTGGTGGAGTCACTGTGTACATACATTACATTACATATCCTGTACTGATCCTGAGTTACATCCTGTATTATACTCCAGAGCTGCACTCACTATTCTGCTGGTGGAGTCACTGTGTACATACATTACATTACTTATCCTGTACTGATCCTGAGTTACATCCTGTATTATACTGCAGAGCTGCACTCACTATTCTGCTGGTGGAGTCACTGTGTACATACATTACATTACTTATCCTATACTGATCCTGAGTTACATCCTGTATTATACTCCAGAGCTGCACTCACTATTCTGCTGGTGGAGTCACTGTGTACATACATTACATTACTTATCCTGTACTGATCCTGAGTTACATCCTGTATTATACTCCAGAGCTGCACTCACTATTCTGCTGGTGGAGTCACTGTGTACATACATTACATTACTTATCCTGTACTGATCCTGAGTTACATCCTGTATTATACTCCAGAGCTACACTCACTATTCTGCTGGTGGAGTCACTGTGTACATACATTACTTATCCTGTACTGATCCTGAGTTACATCCTGTATTATACTCCAGAGCTGCACTCACTATTCTGCTGGTGGAGTCACTGTGTACATACATTACATTACTTATCCTGTACTGATCCTGAGTTACATCCTGTATTATACTCCAGAGCAGCACTCACTATTCTGCTGGTGGAGTCACTGTGTACATACATTACATTACTTATCCTGTACTGATCCTGAGTTACATCCTGTATTATACTCCAGAGCAGCACTCACTATTCTGCTGGTGGAGTCACGGTGTACATACATTACATTACTTATCCTGTACTGATCCTGAGTTATATCCTGTATTATACTCCAGAGCTGCACTCACTATTCTGCTGGTGGAGTCACTGTGTACATACATTACTTATGCTGTACTGATCCGGAGTTATATCCTGTATTATACTCCGGAGCTGCACTCACTATTCTGCTGGAGGAGTCACTGTGTGCATACATTACATTACATATCCTGCACGGATTCTGAGTTATATCCTGTATTATACTCCAGAGCTGCACTCACTATTCTGCTGGTGGAGTCACTGTGTGCATACATTACATTACTTATCCTGTACTGATCCTGAGTTACATCCTGTATTATACTGCAGAGCTGCACTCACTATTCTGCTGGTGGAGTCACTGTGTACATACATTACATTACTTATCCTATACTGATCCTGAGTTACATCCTGTATTATACTCCAGAGCTGCACTCACTATTCTGCTGGTGGAGTCACTGTGTACATACATTACATTACTTATCCTGTACTGATCCTGAGTTACATCCTGTATTATACTCCAGAGTTGCACTCACTATTCTGCTGGTGGAGTCACTGTGTACATACATTACATTACTTATCCTGTACTGATCCTGAGTTACATCCTGTATTATACTCCAGAGCTACACTCACTATTCTGCTGGTGGAGTCACTGTGTACATACATTACTTATCCTGTACTGATCCTGAGTTACATCCTGTATTATACTCCAGAGCTGCACTCACTATTCTGCTGGTGGAGTCACTGTGTACATACCTTACATTACTTATCCTGTACTGATCCTGAGTTACATCCTGTATTATACTCCAGAGCTGCACTCACTATTCTGCTGGTGGAGTCACTGTGTACATACATTACATTACTTATCCTGTACTGATCCTGAGTTACATCCTGTATTATACTCCAGAGCAGCACTCACTATTCTGCTGGTGGAGTCACGGTGTACATACATTACATTACTTATCCTGTACTGATCCTGAGTTATATCCTGTATTATACTCCAGAGCTGCACTCACTATTCTGCTGGTGGAGTCACTGTGTACATACATTACTTATGCTGTACTGATCCGGAGTTATATCCTGTATTATACTCCGGAGCTGCACTCACTATTCTGCTGGAGGAGTCACTGTGTGCATACATTACATTACATATCCTGCACGGATTCTGAGTTATATCCTGTATTATACTCCAGAGCTGCACTCACTATTCTGCTGGTGGAGTCACTGTGTGCATACATTACATTACATATCCTGTACTGATCCTGAGTTACATCCTGTATTATACTCCAGAGCTGCACTCACTATTCTGCTGGTGGAGTCACTGTGTGCATACATTACATTACATATCCTGCACGGATTCTGAGTTATATCCTGTATTATACTCCAAAGCTGCACTCACTATTCTGCTAGTGGAGTCACTGTGTACATACATTACATTATTTATCCTGTACTGATCCTGAGTTACATCCTGTATTATACTCCAGAGCTGCACTCACTATTCTGCTGGTGGAGTCACTGTGTGCATACATTACATTACATATCCTGCACGGATTCTGAGTTATATCCTGTATTATACTCCGGAGCTGCACTCACTATTCTGCTGGTGGAGTCACTGTGTGCATACATTACATTACATATCCTGCACGGATTCTGAGTTATATCCTGTATTATACTCCGGAGCTGCACTCACTATTCTGCTGGTGGAGTCACTGTGTGCATACATTACATTACATATCCTGCACGGATTCTGAGTTATATCCTGTATTATACTCCAGAGCTGCACTCACTATTCTGCTGGTGGAGTCACTGTGTACATACATTACATTACTTATCCTGTACTGATCCTGAGTTATATCCTGTATTATACTCCAGAGCTGCACTCACTATTCTGCTGGTGGAGTCACTGTGTACATACATTACATTACTTATCCTGTACTGATCCTGAGTTATATCCTGTATTATACTCCAGAGCTGCACTCACTATTCTGCTGGTGGAGTCACTGTGTACATACATTACTTATCCTGTACTGATCCTGAGTTATATCCTGTATTATACTCCAGAGCTGCACTCACTATTCTGCTGGTGGAGTCACTGTGTACATACATTACATTACATATCCTGCACGGATTCTGAGTTACATCCTGTATTATACTCCAGAGCTGCACTCACTATTCTGCTGGAGGAGTCACTGTGTACATACATTACATTACTTATCCTGTGCTGATCCTGAGTTACATCCTGTATTATACTCCAGAGCTGCACTCACTATTCTGCTGGTGGAGTCACTGTGTATATACATTACTTATCCTGTACTGATCCCGAGTTACATCCTGTATTATACTCCAGAGCTGCACTCACTATTCTGCTGGTGGAGTCACTGTGTACATACATTACTTATCCTGTACTGATCCTGAGTTATATCCTGTATTATACTCCAGAGCTGCACTCACTATTCTGCTGGTGGAGTCACTGTATACATTACATTACTTATCCTGTACTGATCCTGAGTTATATCCTGTATTATACTCCAGAGCTGCACTCACTATTCTGCTGGTGGAGTCACTGTGTACATACATTACATTACTTATCCTGTACTGATCCTGAGTTACATCCTGTATTATACTCCAGAGCTGCACTCACTATTCTGCTGGTGGAGTCACTGTGTACATACATTACATTACTTATACTGTACTGATCCTGAGTTACATCCTGTATTATACTCCAGAGCTGCACTCACTATTCTGCTGGTGGAGTCTCTGTACATACATTACATTACTTATCCTGTACTGATCCTGAGTTATATCCTGTATTATACTCCAGAGCTGCCCTCACTATTCTGCTGGTGGAGTCACTGTGTACATACATTACATTACTTATCCTGTACTGATCCTGAGTTACATCCTGTATTATACTCCAGAGCTGCACTCACTATTCTGCTGGTGGAGTCACTGTGTACATACATTACATTACATATCCTGCACGGATTCTGAGTTACATCCTGTATTATACTCCAGAGCTGCACTCACTATTCTGCTGGAGGAGTCACTGTGTACATACATTACATTACTTATCCTGTGCTGATCCTGAGTTACATCCTGTATTATACTCCAGAGCTGCACTCACTATTCTGCTGGTGGAGTCACTGTGTATATACATTACTTATCCTGTACTGATCCCGAGTTACATCCTGTATTATACTCCAGAGCTGCACTCACTATTCTGCTGGTGGAGTCACTGTGTACATACATTACTTATCCTGTACTGATCCTGAGTTATATCCTGTATTATACTCCAGAGCTGCACTCACTATTCTGCTGGTGGAGTCACTGTATACATTACATTACTTATCCTGTACTGATCCTGAGTTATATCCTGTATTATACTCCAGAGCTGCACTCACTATTCTGCTGGTGGAGTCACTGTGTACATACATTACATTACTTATCCTGTACTGATCCTGAGTTACATCCTGTATTATACTCCAGAGCTGCACTCACTATTCTGCTGGTGGAGTCACTGTGTACATACATTACATTACTTATACTGTACTGATCCTGAGTTACATCCTGTATTATACTCCAGAGCTGCACTCACTATTCTGCTGGTGGAGTCTCTGTACATACATTACATTACTTATCCTGTACTGATCCTGAGTTATATCCTGTATTATACTCCAGAGCTGCCCTCACTATTCTGCTGGTGGAGTCACTGTGTACATACATTACATTACTTATCCTGTACTGATCCTGAGTTACATCCTGTATTATACTCCAGAGCTGCACTCACTATTCTGCTGGTGGAGTCACTGTGTACATTACATTACATTACTTATCCTGTACTGATCCGGAGTTACATCCTGTATTATACTCCAGAGCTGCACTCACTATTCTGCTGGTGGAGTCACTGTGTACATACATTACATTACTTATCCTGTACTGATCCTGAGTTACATCCTGTATTATACTCCAGAGCTGCACTTACTATTCTGCTGGTGCAAACAGATTTAAAGGGCCAGTGTCAAGTACTCTGTATATAAAAGATGAATAATTGTATGAAACGAAAAGTTCTGGACATGTTTGTGCTGCTGTGTTTAGAGGACAATGGAACAAGCTGTGTGAGCAGGACTAGGCGTCAGCCCCTGTAGGTAGGACGTGTATGTGATATAGTTATGTAATGCTATATGCAGCTGCTTTAGTCCCATGTTGGTTATTTGTCACAGTCCGCTGGCTATAAAGTGTGCAGGTGGCAGGATAGTCTGATACAAGGAGCTGACACACAGCAGACACATCGGAGTCACAGGTGACGTCTCGGGGGGCATTCTTTGGGCACAGGCCGCGTCGCTACAAAGTGAGTTATATTTCGCCGCGGGGGGGGGGGGGGGGGGGGGGGGGGACACAGCAGGAGATGCGGAGGAGGCTGAGCAGGAGAGCATCACATAATCCTACAAATAGATTCACTACCACAGGATTATTACTGCAACCTGACAGATCCCAAGTGCACAGAGCAGAACACCGAATGCAGCTCCGGGTGTAACTTGCAATCCGAGGGAGTGAAGTAGATCCCACCAGGATTACACATTGACGGCCTAGACTTATCCTGGGTGTCAATGTGGGACCCTCAGAACAGTGTCAGCAGCCGGGCTGAGTACCGGACACGAGGATGCTGGGAGTCCTGTCCAGCCGCTTCTTCCCACCGCCGCTGTGGTCACGTGCAGCCTGTAATGATCACTTAGGCCGCGCTCACAACGCACCGCGCCCGGATAATCACGTCTTGAGGCTTTTTTCCATTCTCTGAAGAGGCCGAGATAAACATTTCATCCATTTACTGAAGGAAAAAGCTTTATTTTCCTCCTCGGATTATCAGATGCGGCTTCACCGATGTCTGCAAAACCACCTAAGTGAGAGGAAATGAGTCTGAAAGCTAAAAGCGAAGAGCGGCGTCCGGAGAAGACATGAAGAATGGACCCGACCCCAAACCTCAGGAGGACGGGGAAAACCAGCGAAGAAGAGGGTCACATGTCAGACCGCTCCCAGCGACGTCACTAACGGACAGTCATACACCGGATCTAGAGGAGCCCAACACTCAGGATATATACAATGACCCCCACGTGTATAGGAATAGCAGTTACTGTAGTATAAGGAGTGTGGATATTATATATCAGTGATGTCAGTAACAGGAGGCGGGGCTGTGACAACCTCTCACACATGATATACAGGCTGGTTGTCAGTAGTAATAGATGAATAGCTGTTACTGTATATAAGATGTGTGGATCTCATGTCTGATCACAATGTAATTATATTATATATCAGTGATGTCAGTAACAGGGGGCGGAGCTGTGACAACCTCTCACACATGATATACAGGCTGGTTGTCAGTAGTAATAGATGAATAGCTGTGACTGTATATAAGATGTGTGGATCTCATGTCTGATCACAGTGTAATTATATTATATATCAGTGATGTCAGTAACAGGGGGCGGGGCTGTGACAACCTCTCACACATGATATACAGGCTGGTTGTCAGTAGTAATAGATGAATAGCTGTTACTGTATATAAGATGTGTGGATCTCATGTCTGATCACAGTGTAATTATATTATATATCAGTGATGTCAGTAACAGGGGCGGGGCTGTGACAACCTCTCACACAGGATATACAGGCTGGTTGTCAGTAGTAATAGATGAATAGCTGTTACTGTATATAAGGTGTGTGGATCTCATGTCTGATCATAGTGTAATTATATTATATATCAGTGATGTCAGTAACAGGGGGCGGAGCTGTGACAACCTCTCACACAGGATATACAGGCTGGTTGTCAGTAGTAATAGATGAATAGCTGTTACTGTATATAAGATGTGTGGATCTCATGTCTGATCACAGTGTAATTATATTATATATCAGTGATGTCAGTAACAGGGGGCGGGGCTGTGACAACCTCTCACACATGATATACAGGCTGGTTGTCAGTAGTAATAGATGAATAGCTGTGACTGTATATAAGATGTGTGGATCTCATGTCTGATCACAGTGTAATTATATATCAGTGATGTCAGTAACAGGGGGCGGGGCTGTGACAACCTCTCACACATGATATACAGGCTGGTTGTCAGTAGAAATAGATGAATAGCTGTTACTGTATATAAGATGTGTGGGTCTCATGTCTGATCACAATGTAATTATATTATATATCAGTGATGTCAGTAACAGGGGGCGGGGCTGTGACAACCTCTCACACATGATATACAGGCTGGTTGTCAGTAGTAATAGATGAATAGCTGTTACTGTATATAAGATGTGTGGATCTCATGTCTGATCACATGTAATTATATTATATATCAGTGATGTCAGTAACAGGGGGCGGGGCTGTGACAACCTCTCACACATGATATACAGGCTGGTTGTCAGTAGTAATAGATGAATAGCTGTTACTGTATATAAGATGTGTGGATCTCATGTCTGATCACAATGTAATTATATATCAGTGATGTCAGTAACAGGGGGCGGAGCTGTGACAACCTCTCACACATGATATACAGGCTGGTTGTCAGTAGTAATAGATGAATAGCTGTGACTGTATATAAGATGTGTGGATCTCATGTCTGATCACAATGTAATTATATTATATATCAGTGATGTCAGTAACAGGGGGCGGGGCTGTGACAACCTCTCACACATGATATACAGGCTGGTTGTCAGTAGTAATAGATGAATAGCTGTGACTGTATATAAGATGTGTGGATCTCATGTCTGATCACAATGTAATTATATTATATATCAGTGATGTCAGTAACAGGGGGCGGGGCTGTGACAACCTCTCACACATGATATACAGGCTGGTTGTCAGTAGTAATAGATGAATAGCTGTCACTGTATATAAGATGTGTGGATCTCATGTCTGATCACAGTGTAATTATATTATATATCAGTGATGTCAGTAACAGGGGGCGGAGCTGTGACAACCTCTCACACATGATATACAGGCTGGTTGTCAGTAGTAATAGATGAATAGCTGTTACTGTATATAAGATGTGTGGATCTCATGTCTGATCACAATGTAATTATATTATATATCAGTGATGTCAGTAACAGGGGGCGGGGCTGTGACAACCTCTCACACATGATATACAGGCTGGTTGTCAGTAGTAATAGATGAATAGCTGTTACTGTATATAAGATGTGTGGATCTCATGTCTGATCACAATGTAATTATATTATATATCAGTGATGTCAGTAACAGGGGGCGGGGCTGTGACAACCTCTCACACATGATATACAGGCTGGTTGTCAGTAGTAATAGATGAATAGCTGTTACTGTATATAAGATGTGTGGATCTCATGTCTGATCACAATGTAATTATATTATATATCAGTGATGTCAGTAACAGGGGGCGGGGCTGTGACAACCTCTCACACATGATATACAGGCTGGTTGTCAGTAGTAATAGATGAATAGCTGTTACTGTATATAAGATGTGTGGATCTCATGTCTGATCACAATGTAATTATATATCAGTGATGTCAGTAACAGGGGGCGGAGCTGTGACAACCTCTCACACATGATATACAGGCTGGTTGTCAGTAGTAATAGATGAATAGCTGTGACTGTATATAAGATGTGTGGATCTCATGTCTGATCACAATGTAATTATATTATATATCAGTGATGTCAGTAACAGGGGGCGGGGCTGTGACAACCTCTCACACATGATATACAGGCTGGTTGTCAGTAGTAATAGATGAATAGCTGTCACTGTATATAAGATGTGTGGATCTCATGTCTGATCACAGTGTAATTATATTATATATCAGTGATGTCAGTAACAGGGGGCGGAGCTGTGACAACCTCTCACACATGATATACAGGCTGGTTGTCAGTAGTAATAGATGAATAGCTGTCACTGTATATAAGATGTGTGGATCTCATGTCTGATCACAGTGTAATTATATTATATATCAGTGATGTCAGTAACAGGGGGCGGAGCTGTGACAACCTCTCACACATGATATACAGGCTGGTTGTCAGTAGTAATAAATGAATAGCTGTTACTGTATATAAGATGTGTGGATCTCATGTCTGATCACAGTGTAATTATATTATATATCAGTGATGTCAGTAACAGGGGGCGGGGCTGTGACAACCTCTCACACATGATATACAGGCTGGCTGTCAGTAGTAATAGATGAATAGCTGTTACTGTATATAAGATGTGTGGCTCTCATGTCTGATCACAGTGTAATTATATTATATATCAGTGATGTCAGTAACAGGAGGTGGGGCTGTGACAACCTCTCACACATGATATACAGGCTGGTTGTCAGTATAATAGATGAATAGCTGTTACTGTATATAAGATGTGTGGATCTCATGTCTGATCACAATGTAATTATATTATATATCAGTGATGTCAGTAACAGGGGGCGGGGCTGTGACAACCTCTCACACATGATATACAGGCTGGTTGTCAGTAGTAATAGATGAATAGCTGTTACTGTATATAAGATGTGTGGATCTCATGTCTGATCACAGTGTAATTATATTATATATCAGTGATGTCAGTAACAGGGGGCGGGGCTGTGACAACCTCTCACACATGATATACAGGCTGGTTGTCAGTAGTAATAGATGAATAGCTGTTACTGTATATAAGATGTGTGGATCTCATGTCTGATCACAGTGTAATTATATTATATATCAGTGATGTCATCAGTAACAGGGGGCGGGGCTGTGACAACCTCTCACACATGATATACAGGCTGGTTGTCAGTAGTAATAGATGAATAGCTGTTACTGTATATAAGATGTGTGGATCTCATGTCTGATCACAGTGTAATTATATTATATATCAGTGATGTCAGTAACAGGGGGCGGGGCTGTGACAACCTCTCACACATGATATACAGGCTGGTTGTCAGTTACGGGGCGGGGAGGCGTGTTCTGTAGAGTAGACACGTTCCCGCCCTCTTTACATTCGGTTACCTGGGTTACATCCCGGACAGTCCACTGAGCACATTATATAAGGAGGTAAATAATCTGCTGCTTGTTCATCACGGCTCTTATTAAAGTAACAGCTTCCAGATGTAGCAGAGCTCAGCGCTGACACAGACGCGCTATTAAAGCACCGCACTTCATTTAATTGCAGCTGCCCCACTTAACAGAAATCTGGGCTATAAACCGTCCAGGCCTCTCCGCAGAAGATGTAATCTCGCAATTTGGCAAATGTGTCTCCATTCAGAGGCGGTCATTAGAGCTCATTACATTACGGGGGCTTGTCACGCGGCCCTCTAATGACAGCGAGGACGACTGTGACCGCAGGTAAGACGTGGCCCCGAGTCACTAGAAAAATATGACACCAACGTCACCGCACTAGATCCAGCGACAGCAAACACAGCTCAGCATCACGAGTCCAATAATCCGGCAAACTCAGGACTACAGAGGTGCCACATTATCAGAGAAGATTTCCCATTATGTGGCAGGGAGTCCACGGGGCTCCTCATTGTCCGGGGGTCCACAATGTCACTATTTATAGTGTGAACATACCACACGGCTGGTGCCGGTGCGGCCAAGTCTAGTCTTCTAATACGATTTAACAAGGACTCCGTGTAGACCCCCGAAGTCCTCGACTACAATATGAACTCTGGTTAGTGCAGCAGAGGACGGTCATTGCCCCATGACTAATACTGTATGAAATGGCACATCAATAGAATATAGATACAGAACGGCGGTGGCTGACTACGACTACATATCATGCCAAGCCTTGTCACAGCAGCACCGGATTGTCACTGGTTTCAGAGAAAGTCGCAAATTTACAAATCGAAAGGAATTGTGTCCACGTTTGGTACAAGACATATGATGTCATACAATATGTTCTATTACATCTATAATGTGGGCTGTCATGCGGATGAACAAGAATACAAGCTATATATGAAGAATGGAACCACCGAGGAGAACGTGGAGGGATAACAGCGTCATCCACAGGTGAGGATCTCCGATGAGGATTTCTAAGTAATGGTGGCGTTGTCCAACCTGCTCCACCTGTCTGAACATCTCCACAGACCCGGTCACCCCTAAGTGGGGTGGATGAGGAGAAGTCAGGAACCTACACCTATCCTCCATACAGGACAAGACTCACACTGCAGAGGACCACCCCCGGGGACTCCAGACCGAGACCACACCCCCTCGGGACCCCACCAGACCGAGACCACACCCCCTCGGGACCCCACCAGACCGAGACCACACCCCCTCGGGACTCCACCAGACCGGGACCACACCCCCTCGGGACCCCACCAGACCGAGACCACACCCCCTCGGGACCCCACCAGACCGAGACCACACCCCCTCGGGACTCCACCAGACCGAGACCACACCCCCTCGGGACCCCACCAAAAGTTACAAGATGAGATCTCCAGACAAGAAGAGCAGAAGTCACTCCCAGTCTCCAAACTGATCCACCAGCCGGAGGTAGAGAAAGGCGAACTGATGATGAAACCTCCTGCACAAGCGGGCGGACATTTCTCCAGCACATCCCACAGATGATCCATCACATTGACTTCTGGAGAATTTGGAGACGACACCTTGAAGTCTTTGTCATGTTCCTCATCATTCCTGGACAATGTCTGCAGTGTGGCGGGGGCGTTCTCCTGCTGACAGGGGGTACTGCCATGAAGGGGGTCTGTAGCAATGTTTGGGTCGGTGGTACGTGACACATCCACATAAAGGTCAGGACACAAAGGTTTCCGGGATCATCACCCTGCCCCCACCGACATGTCTTCTTCCCATAATGCATCCGGGTGCCATCTCTTACCCAGATAAGCGACGCACACGCACCCAGGCGTCCACATGATGCCACACGTGATTCAACAGACCCGGCGTCTTCTTCCATTACTCCAGGTCAGATGATCACGTGACCATTGTAGGCGCTCTTGTTGGTGGACTGGGTCGGCATGGGTGCTCTGTCTGGTCTGCAGCTACCCGGCCCCATATACAGCGAGCTGCGATGTTCTGCATATTCGGACACCTTTCTATCATAGATAGCAGTAACGTCATCAGTAATTTGTGGTACAGCAGATCTTCTGTGTGATCTGACCACATGTGCGGGGGAGGGGAGGCCGGCCCATCAATCAACCTTTCGTCCTTCTTTTGAGCACTTTTGGTCGGTTCTGACCAGTACATACCGGGGACACCCCACAAGACCAGCAACACCCCACAAGACCGGGAGCACCCCACAAGACCAGCAACACCCCACAAGACCGGGAGCAACCCACAAGACCAGCAACACCCACAAGGCCGGGAGCACCACACAAGACCGGGAGCACCCCACAAGACCAGCAACACCCCACAAGACCGGGAGCACCCCACAAGACCAGCAACACCCCACAAGACCAGCAACACCCCACAAGACATTCTGGAGAAGATCTGATCCAGTCATCTGCACATCACAATATACACACACACACACACACACACACACACACACAATGTACTCATAATATAAAATCTATACAATATACACACTATACACTGATCGTTCTGGTAGCAGCACTGTGGGGATCACTAAGACATAGGGCATCACTGGGGAGGATAAGCTACGACAAGGGGCGCCACTCGGGGGATAAGCTACGACAAGGGGCGCCACTCGGGGGATAAGCTGCGACAAGGGGCGCCACTCGGGGGATAAGCTACGACAAGGGGCAGCACCGGGTACATAGATATAACAAGGTGCGCCATGCTGTGGAATAATCTACTGAAGACGTAATCCACATGCCCCTCGTGTGCTCGTGGTGTGAGGTGCGTACGCGGTCCTCATAGATTCTGTCACATTCTGCCCCATCTCTGAAATAAGACCCTGAGGGTGGAGCAACCACTTATTCTCCTCGCACAGATCGCACGGGGGAGTCTGGCAGTGCGCCTGTTACCACCGACATACACCGGGTTAACGGACTCCCAGATAGTGGTGTAATATGGGGGCACTACAAGGCACACCCATCCCATCTGACAGATAATCCAAATACCAGGAAGCGGTTACTGAATATATCCGCCTGCAGGGGGCGCCGTTTACAGCAGTGATGTCATTACTCCTCTTGACATTACAGGGGACTGGTGTCAGTGATGTCATTACTCCTCTGGACATTACAGGGGACTGGTGTCAGTGATGTCATTACTACTCTGGACATTACAGGGGACTGGTGTCAGTGATGTCATTACTCCTCTGGACATTACAGGGGACTGGTGTCAGTGATGTCATTACTACTCTGGACATTACAGGGGACTGGTGTCAGTGATGTCATTACTCCTCTGGACATTGCAGGGGACTGGTGTCAGTGATGTCATTACTCCTCTGGACATTACAGGGGACTGGTGTCAGTGATGTCATTACTCCTCTGGACATTACAGGGGACTGGTGTCAGTGATGTCATTACTCCTCCGGACATTACAGGGGACTGGTGTCAGTGATGTCATTACTCCTCTCCACATTACAGGGGACTGGTGTCAGTGATGTCATTGCTCCTCTCCACATTACAGGGGACTGGTGTCAGTGATGTCATTACTCCTCTCCACATTACAGGGGACTGGTGTCAGTGATGTCATTACTCCTCTCCACATTACAGGGGACTGGTGTCAGTGATGTCATTACTCCTCTCCACATTACAGGGGACTGGTGTCAGTGATGTCATTACTCCTCTCCACATTACAGGGGACTGGTGTCAGTGATGTCATTACTCCTCTCCACATTACAGGGGACTGGTGTCAGTGATGTCATTGCTCCTCTCCACATTACAGGGGACTGGTGTCAGTGATGTCATTACTCCTCTCGACATTACAGGGAACTGGTGTCAGTGATGTCATTACTCCTCTGGACATTACAGGGGACTGGTGTCAGTGATGTCATTACTCCTCTCCACATTACAGGGGACTGGTGTCAGTGATGTCATTGCTCCTCTCCACATTACAGGGGACTGGTGTCAGTGATGTCATTGCTCCTCTCCACATTACAGGGGACTGGTGTCAGTGATGTCATTACTCCTCTGGACATTACAGGGGACTGGTGTCAGTGATGTCATTACTCCTCTGGACATTACAGGGGACTGGTGTCAGTGATGTCATTACTCCTCTGGACATTACAGGGGACTGGTGTCAGTGATGTCATTACTCCTCCGGACATTACAGGGGACTGGTGTCAGTGATGTCATTACTCCTCTGGACATTACAGGGGACTGGTGTCAGTGATGTCATTACTCCTCTGGACATTACAGGGGACTGGTGTCAGTGATGTCATTACTCCTCTCCACATTACAGGGGACTGGTGTCAGTGATGTCATTGCTCCTCTGGACATTACAGGGGACTGGTGTCAGTGATGTCATTACTCCTCTGGACATTACAGGGGACTGGTGTCAGTGATGTCATTACTCCTCTCCACATTACAGGGGACTGGTGTCAGTGATGTCATTACTCCTCTCCACATTACAGGGGACTGGTGTCAGTGATGTCATTACTCCTCTCGACATTACAGGGAACTGGTGTCAGTGATGTCATTACTCCTCTGGACATTACAGGGGACTGGTGTCAGTGATGTCATTACTCCTCTCCACATTACAGGGGACTGGTGTCAGTGATGTCATTACTCCTCTCCACATTACAGGGGACTGGTGTCAGTGATGTCATTACTCCTCTCCACATTACAGGGGACTGGTGTCAGTGATGTCATTACTCCTCTCCACATTACAGGGGACTGGTGTCAGTGATGTCATTGCTCCTCTCCACATTACAGGGGACTGGTGTCAGTGATGTCATTACTCCTCTCGACATTACAGGGGACTGGTGTCAGTGATGTCATTACTCCTCTCCACATTACAGGGGACTGGTGTCAGTGATGTCATTACTCCTCTCGACATTACAGGGGACTGGTGTCAGTGATGTCATTACTCCTCTCGACATTACAGGGGACTGGTGTCAGTGATGTCATTGCTCCTTTCGACCATACAGGGACTTGTGTCAGTGATGTCATTGCTCCTTTCGACCATACAGGGACTTGTGTCAGTGATGTCATTACTCCTCTCCACATTACAGGGGACTGGTGTCAGTGATGTCATTACTCCTCTCCACATTACAGGGGACTGGTGTCAGTGATGTCATTGCTCCTTTCGACCATACAGGGACTTGTGTCAGTGATGTCATTGCTCCTTTCGACCATACAGGGACTTGTGTCAGTGATGTCATTACTCCTCTCCACATTACAGGGGACTGGTGTCAGTGATGTCATTGCTCCTCTCCACATTACAGGGGACTGGTGTCAGTGATGTCATTGCTCCTTTCGACCATACAGGGACTTGTGTCAGTGGTATCACCAGTTTACAGGCCTGCCAAAATGCTGCATAAAAGGTCAGGCGGACTTAACCCTTTCTATCACCTCTCTGCTGGGGAGGCTGCAGTCAGGATTCCGCAGGTCAGCAAACGTGGTTACTATGGAAACTTCATGGACAGCGGAGGTCCGGTGTTACTGATTAATTACACGAAGCAAGAAAATATTCACACCGGCACGAAGATAAATGATTAACTCCCCTCACAATGTAAAGAACTTGTGTACGACAGCCCCCATATCCCGGGGTGCACAATGTAACCCCTGAGATCTGCCTGAGGAAAGCTGGGTACGTGTACTGGAAGTCATATTGGTTACCACCAGGGTGTAAATATGAGGGGGTGCAGAGGTGGTGGGGGCACCCAGACTAGACAGCAGTGCTACACATCATGTGATGGCTGGGGGGGGGCTGTTGCTATGGACACAGGCAAGGATCAGAGCATGAGACACAGGCAAGATGGCGTCCACCGTGACTCCGCCGCCCTCACTTATCTCTCTCCCACCACAAACAGGAAATTACATTTTCCAAAACGAACCGTTTTCAGGAATCGTCTCATCCTTAAAGGGCCGGCGTCCAGTGTTCTGGACATGACATTTCATCAATGCAGAAAGAAAAACTGCAGCAAATCTCTAACAGACTTTGTGTTTCATTCCTCTCCATTTTAAAGATCTCTGCTTGCTGTCAGTACATGGAAACATGTTGTTGTTTGCTGCCAGCTGAGGGTTTGGTACAACGTAACAGGGTAGACTGGAGTACAGCTGCTGCGTTTACTTCACAGATGGTGGTCTATACTGATACATTGTAACAAAGTCTCAGCTTCGTGAGCAGGACTAGATCCAGAGGCAGAGTGAGCCCGATAATGAAAATTGTACCAGCGCGAATAAGCTGCAATCCCAAAAATAGTGGCCACACCCCGGACACCCGCTCTATAATACACAGTGCACGGCAGCAGGTCTTATATACTGGCAAAGCAGAATGATGACCCATTCCCCATCAGACCGGAGATCAGCGGCGTGTACCGACCCCTAGACACATCAGCGGTGTGTACCGACCCCCATCAGACAAGAGATCAGCGGCATATACCTACCCCCCCAGACAGATCAGCGGTGTGTACCGACCCCCTAGACACATCAGCGGTGTGTACCGACCCCCTAGACACATCAGCGGTGTGTACCGACCCCATCAGACAAGAGATCAGCGGCATATACCTACCCCCCCAGACAGATCAGCGGTGTGTACCGACCCCCCCCCCATCAGACAAGAGATCAGCGGCATATACCTACCCCCCCAGACAGATCAGCGGTGTGTACCGACCCCCCCCCGCCATCAGACAAGAGATCAGCATGTACCCAACCCCCCCCCCCCCATCAGACAGGAAATCAGCGGCATGTACCGACCCCCCCCAGACAGGAAATCAGCGGCATGTACCAACCCCCCCCCCCGACAGGAAATCAGCGGCATGTACCAACCCCCCCCCCCCCCATCAGACAGGAAATCAGCGGCATGTACCCAACCCCCCCCCCCCCGACAGGAAATCAGCGGCATGTACCAACCCCCCCCCCCCCGACAGGAAATCAGCGGCATGTACCAACCCCCCCCCCCCGACAGGAAATCAGCGGCATGTACCAACCCCCCCCCCATCAGACAGGAAATCAGCAGCATATACCAACCCCCCCCCCCAATCAGACAGGAAATCAGCGGCATGTACCAACCCCCCCCCCCCCATCAGACAGGAAATCAGCGGCATGTACCAACCCCCCCCCCCCATCAGACAGGAAATCAGCAGCATATACCAACCCCACCCCCCATCAGACAGGAAATCGAAATCAGCGGCATGTACCGACCCCCCCCCCCCCCCATCAGACAGGAAATCAGCAGCATATACCAACCCCCCCCCCCCCCCAGACAGGAAATCAGCGGCATGTACCAACCCCCCCCCCCTCATCAGACAGGAAATCAGCGGCATGTACCGACCCCCCCATCAGACAGGAAATCAGCGGCATGTAGCGACCCCCCCCCATCAGACAGGAAATCAGCGGCATGTACCGACCCCCCATCAGACAGGAAATCAGCGGCATGTAGCGACCCCCCCCCCCATCAGACAGGAAATCAGCGGC